>NW_022900948.1:26717979-26748324 GCF_012274545.1 Fukomys damarensis | reverse complement strand
TTTTTTTTTTTTTTTTTTTTTTTTTTTTTTTTTTTTTTTTTTTTTTTTGGTACTGGGAATCCAACTCAGGTCCTTGTGCTTGTGATGCAGGCGGCGGAACCACTGAGCTAAATCCCCGGTCCCGAGAAGAGGTATTTCTAACATACATAAAAGCAGAACTATGCAGTCTACACTCTTAAAAAATGCTAAGAAAGAGGTCTTTGCTGTTGTTGTTGTTTTGTTCTTTGAGATCTATTTCCTAGTCTGTAAAATGGTGTGGAGAAAACGTGTGGGAGAACGAAATCCATCTGGACACGTGTGGGCACAGGAGAGTTTGTACTCGTACTTGAAAGGCGGGGAGCTTAACTGCGCCTCTGTTCTGATGTGGGCAGAGCTGAACGGTAGAACTGTCGCCCGTGAAGCAAGGGTACCATAGTTTTACATCACCTTTTGGGTCAAAAAAAATTTTTTTTTTAAAGCATATCCTCACTGATTCTTCTCAGAACAGAGAAACTCACAAACTAACTTCCTAAAGCTCTTATGTAAATTGGTTTTTCCCCATCAAATCCTGGACTCTTGGTTTGTCAATGTTTTATTACTTATAATGCATTTTACTTAATTTTATTTATTTATTTATTTGGTACCGGGGATCGAACTCAGGTCCTTGTGCTTGTGAGGTAGGCGGCAGAACCACTGAGCCAAATCCCTGGCCCCTATAATGCATGTGAATGGTGATTAAAGGACATCTGATCTCAACAGTAGGTGTGCTTGCTTCTCCATCCTTCCCCGTCTTACCGAATGCAGCGGATTCTTAGTAAGAGATGTGCACACAAAAGTCAGTTCTAAAATGATAGTAAAGCACTTGCCTAGCATGCATGAGACCCTGGGTTTGATCCTCAGCATCATAAAAACATGATAAGGAATCATCTGCACCCCATCTCCCCCAAAGCATATGTCTATACTTATTCTTTCTACTGAACAAAGTAAATCTGATTTGAAACATACTTTGGAATGCTATGAAATCCCCACTGAATAAATGCATGGTGAAAACTTGGGCCTGAGAGCTATTCCATCTGCTGGAAGTGAACAGAGTTTAGGTTAGCTGTTAGCTCTAGCAGCTACCACCATTCCGGACACTACATTAAGCAACTTTACATGTGTTAACTCATTTGCTCCTCACAATAACCCTCACAGGATACACTTTGCAGATGAAGACACTGATGCACTAAATCTTGAGCAGGGAAGTCATAAATGAAGAACGCTAGTGCTTAACCTTTTATCCCTATAACCAGACCAGGCTGGCTTCAGGGCTTGCTATTGAAAAGTGGAGGGGATCCTGAAATCTTGTGTGAAATTCCACATGTTCGGATGACCAGGGTGTTTTATCTAGCACCGCTTGGTCTCTAAGGAGAGACAAAACAACCTTGGGCTAATCACTCAGTGATGCTAAAGATGACCAGGGAACATTCCATTTAACATCTCAAAAGCCAGTGAGTGAGATTTTACTTACTGCAGAGAAGGTGAGGATCATCTCAGTGACATTCTCTACCAGAGCCACAGCCAAGTCCCTGGCCACAGCACTCTGGGATCTAAGTGCCACTGCCCCTGAGACAGAGGGTGTCCCCTGACTCATCGTCCCAATAGGCATGTGCCTTGAAGAGGGCAGTTTCCTCCTGCCTGACTCCATTAGGTCTGCAACGGCACATGATGGTACCAGCCAAAAAAAAAAGCCACTCGCTGTATAATCGTCTCCTTCTTTACAGCAGGAGAAATGTGCATCGTTCAGAATGGGGGGGTAACTGTCATTCTACCTGAAATCAGAGGGCAGAACAAACCCTCTGACGAAGTTTTAAACATGGAGCGTCTCACGGAATGAAGGGCTAAATTTCACTTCTGCATTCCTGGGCCAAATTATCTCTCCAGGGCTCTTCCCCTGGCAGCCTAACAAAGATCTTAAGATGTCTCTGGGGAGAGTAAATTTTGTTTTTGTTCCTATTTACAGATTTGGCTTGGACATTAACTGATTTTCTCAAGATCATAAACCAAGACATCTGTATGGTTAATATCAGAACGTCAGTGTCTTAAGCTTGTATCCTTCGCCTAATGGAGCAGAGCCCAGGCTGGGAGAACCCCGTGTGGAAGATGTCCAAGCCTCATTTCTGAAACAGCCGCTCAAACCAAGCCTTCCCAGGGCACTGCTGGAATCTGTGGCCCATCTCATCAGGAGATGAGGTCTGCCCTGGCCTCAGCCCCGGGAAAAGAAGGGCAGAGGGAGCCAGGGCTGGCGGGGCCCCTCGGGCATCTCGCGGGCTCTCGTGGCCTCAGATTCCTCACCTTTCAGATGAGAGGTGTGGGGAGCGGCTCAGTGGAAAACTCTCTACACTGTTTTCTAGACACAACAATAAAGTGACGCACAGCAATGGCAATGACACTATTTTAACATTTAAACAAAAAATGTGATTTAGGAGCACAATTTCAACTCCCTCTCAGTCTGCAGCAACGTTTCTTAAACTTCCTACGGTTACAGACACTAGGGTTTTGTCCCTCTCTACCCCAGAACCATACCAGCATTCGGCTCACGGCACATGTAAGCCACCACACAAGTATGACAACACCCAGACTTGTCTTTTACTTCTTCGACAAGGTAAATCTACAGATCACCTACTTTGATGTCATAGCCACACTGTTGTCGTCATTTTAGTGCTGAGGATTTTTCCCTTCTACATGAGCTACCTCTCTACCCACCTTTAAAAGACAAACAAAACTTTTTATTTTTCTTTTGAGACAGGGTCTCACGGAGTCACTATGTTACCCACGCTGAGCTAAAACTTACACTATTCCTGCTTTGGCCTCCCAGACTCCTGGGATCACAAATGTGCACTTTAATAAACACTAGAATGTGGAAAGCTACATTTAAAAAAACAACCCGTTGACATATGCTGGCCTCTCACCCTCTGGTCTTCCCACAGTTGGTCTGGATTCTTCTGAAATATCTCTATCACTTGTCCTGTTCCTTGTGCCCTGAGAGTTGTTCTTTCCCATCCTCCATTTCAGCTGATACAGGACCAGGACAGGGCCAGCAGCCCTGGAATTCCTGCTGAGGACCTGGGTGGAGGCTGGCAAAACACAAGCGCCATTCCCAGAGCAGGAGGCAAGCTGAGTGCTGCTGTAAGCTCTGCACTGCCAGTGTGTGAAGACACTGGCTTCCAAGACACCTAGGCCCCCGGCCCTCAGCTCCTGGTGACTCTGACATGTCCTGCTGGTTCTGAAACCAGAGAGGAACTCTGGCAAAAACAAACAACTGTGGGTTATTTAGGTAACGTATAATGTGCATCACTCTTTCATTTTTACAATAAAAGCTAAAATCTGTTTGGTACCAAGTCCTAGGCTGTTCTGGGCATTCTGAATGTACTGACTCAGTCATCATTACCCTGATCAAGGTGATCACTGATCTTATTATTATGGTTGTCTTCTTAGTCATCCGTGTGTGAGTGTGTGTGCACGCGCGTGTGTGGTGGGGACTGAACCTAGGGCCTTGTGCATGTGAAGCACCGCTCTTACCACCAAGGTACTACGGCAGCCCTGCTGTCTTCTTTCCATAGAAGAAACTAAAGTAGAAAGAAGCTGAGGGATCTTGCTGAAGATTATACCAGCAAGCTGAGTGAGGCAGAAACGCCTGTAATCCCGGCGCTTTGGGGGCTGAGGCAGGAAGTTCATAAATCCCAGTTTAGCTTGGGCAACTCAGAGACTTTCATCTCACCATAAAAATAAACAAATAAAAGAGCCAGGAATGTAGGTCAGTGCGAAGGCCCTGGGTTCAACAGTATCACAAAAAAACAGAGGAAAAAAAGATTACACAGGCAGCAAGAGGAAACACTGGACTTAAACGCAGGAAGTACGGTGCTGAGGCTTGGGCCCTTAACCATACTCGGACAGTCTCTGGGACGTAAGCAATGCCTTCTTAAGCTTATGGCAATTCTATGGGCTGCCTACGACTGATGCAGATCAGTTAAACTTAAAAATATTTATTTTGTCTACTGGTAGAGGCAAAACAAGTACCAGAGGAGCTTAGGCATGGTGTGTTGAATGCCCCCCGCCAGTAAAGCTGCACCCACATTCTAACCCCTGCAACTGACAGTCTGACTTATTTGGGCAAAGTTAGTGTTTTAGATGTCAGTGATTTAAGGATCTCGAGATGAGGTCATCCTGGATTATCTGGAGATCCCTAAATCTAAAGACAAGGACACGCAGAGAAAAGAGAATGACAGGCCAGAGGAGGATGCAGGCAGCGACCGAAGTTGGGAAGCCACAAACTGAAGGAAACATAGAGCCACCGGAAGTTGGGAGAAGCAAGGAATGATCCTTCTTCCAGCCTCTGGCGGGAGCACAGCCCTGCTGACCCTTTGTTTTGGACCTGGGGGCTCCACAAGTTTGAGAGAACAAATGCCCGCTGTTTTGAGCCACCATGTTTGTGGTGTTTTGCTCCAGCAGCCCCAGGAAACTGTACCGTGAGAGACCAAACAGTCCTGTCTCACAGACATTATGTGCTAGTCAGGGATGCGAAGGATGTGATGTAATATAATACAATGAAAAAAGAAAACATGTTTGCCAAACAGCAAAAACACACATTCTCCTCAGGACATTTAATAATCAATGGGTTCCTTGTCTGTGTTCCCCAGTGGCCTACAAAGCAGCCTCATCCCCATCTACTGAAGCCTTACCTGAGAGGGCCTGAGGGCGGGGGTGGGGTCGGGTGTGGCAGCACAGGCCCGTAATCCCAGCTTCTCAGGAAACTGAGGCAGGAGGATAGCAAGTTTGAGCACAGCCTGGGCAACTGAGTAAGATCCTGTCTCAAAATAAAAAGAAAGAGCTGGGGCACGTGCGTGCATGCACACACACACACACACACGTGTGCACACACGTGTGCAAAAAAGGGAGTAACTGGGATAATGACCAACAAGAAGGCAAGTGGAGACCAGAAAGTGAGGAGGACCACTTACACACTGCCCAAGGATGCAGCTGAGGGACAGAAGGGGGCTAATGTTCATCCATAGCCTTTCCAGCGGTGGCCACCTGGGGAACTGCGTTTTCTAAGTCTCACCAAGGAGTCACGTGGCCCAGCTAGCAGGGCCAGATGCCACTGGTACCTAGTGATGTCTGGTCCTTCCAGGTAGAATCTGGTTAAGGTGATAACTCTCATGCCACACAGCATGGCAACAGACATTTTTGCTGGTGGAAGTATCCCTGTATCCTCACAGCTACTCAGCACGTTGGCAGTATTCAAACATGATTTTACTTCTCCCCTTTGCCTTTGGATGTGGGAGGAGCAAACATGAACCTGTAGGATCCTGGGGTGGGTTTTATGCCAATGGAGATTGCAGAGGAGATCCAAAGGCTGGGTGATGTGGAAGGAGATGCTCCTGCTCAGCAGAAAGCAAGTGTCTCGTGACTCCACACTTAGCTCTGCGCTTTAGCTAAGTCACTCTTAGATCTCTATTCCTTAGTTATTTTGCAAATTTGACCGGGCATGTGCTCCAAGAGTGCTAAATACAGATTCTGAAAAAGGAGATGGGAGACGGGAAATGGGATGTAGGGAAACCTGTGCTAATAAACCTATCCCAAACCTGACTCACGTTGTTCCATATTTTCCTTTCTCCTACCTAAATTCCCCACTGGCCATTGGGGTCAGCAATGCAAAGGATCCTCAATATATAGGAAGTTGCTTTTGGGGTGGGAGAAAGAAAAAGAGTGTTTTTTCTCGTGTGTTTGCTAAGGAATTAGAACTCTACAATGGAAGGGGTGTTGTGCATCTTGTAGCTCATTTACTGTTTTGGAAGGATCTAAGCTTGGACCCAAGTAAAACAGAAACAGGAGCCTAGACAAGACAGCCTTTGTGACGGCAGCACAAACCGACTGGCGTCTCTTAGTCCTCCGTAATGAAATGGACTGGGGCTACACTCAGGAGACCAAGTTGGCTCTGGCCATGGTAACAGAGATACCAAGTCTGCCTGTGTAAGCAGGTCTGCTCTCCTCAAAGCCTTCTTTGGTGTCCCATGGGCATAAGACTGAAGCCAACTATAAGCCGACTACAAGACCTCCATATTGTAAGGTCATTAGGTAGGACCAAAAGACTATCGGCTGCAGCCCATGCCCCTGAAGATCCACTGGAAGCTTGGTCCTCATTGTGACAATATGAGAGGTGGTGGGACCTTTAAGAGGCGGGGCCTAGAGGAGGTTATTTACATGGCTGGGGCCACTGTCCTAAGAAGACATTAAAGAAGTTTATGTGGGATCCTGAGTTAGTTCTTGTGAGAGTGAACTTGTCTCTTGCAACTCTCTCCGGCTTCTTGTCTCACCATGTGATCTCTCACTCCTGCATGCTGTGATGATGCCTTCCACCATGGTGAGATATCGTGGGTGGACCCTTGCCAGAGCAGGGGCAATGCCACTGGTGCAGTTTGTCTCTAAAACTGTCTGCTGAGTAAACAAACCTCTTTTCTTTACAAAGCAACCATCCTCAGATATTTCACTATAGTAAAAGAAAACAGACTAAGATAGTATCTCATCCCCCACCATTAGAAAGCATAATCAGTGAAAACCACGGAAGAGAATACCAACAGGAAGCTCAATGTTTTCATTCCATCAAAAATGTAGAGGGGGGCCGGGGACTTAGCTCAGTGGTTCGGTGGCTTGCTTTGCAAGTGCAAGGACCCAAGTTCAATACCCGGTACCAAAACAAACAAACAAACAAACAAACACAAAAATGTAGAGGGGTGGGCTGGGGATTTAGTTCAGTGGTGCTGATCCCTGCCTCTCAAGCACAAGGTCCTGAGTTCAATCCCTGGTATCAAAAAAAGAAAAGAAAGAAAGAATGTAGAGGCGTTACTGTTAGTCCCCTTCTAGGTATCTTTCTAAAAGAGTTAAAGACATTGTAGTGCAGTGTTAGATGTATATTCATGTTCATAGCAACATAATTCACAACAGCTAAATCTGGAAGCAGGCTATATGTTCATAAACCGATGAATGGACAAAGAAAATGTGATATTTATACACAAAGGAATACTACTCTGCTATAAAGGAGGATAAATTTAAATCATTTGTAGGAAAATGCATGCAACTCGAGACCATAATGTTAAATGAAATAAACCACACACAGCTTAAATATTGCATGGCATCTCTTATATGAGAAACCCAAAGTATAAATAAATTAAAAAGCAAAATAAAATATAAATAATAGGGAAAATAAAGGAGCCATTTTGCAAATAAAAAGGATATCATGAGATGGCGTGATGGGAGAGTTAAGGGGAAAAGGAGAAATAATAAGAACTGAGACGTGTTATGTACATGTACTGACTCCCCGTGCAGAATGTACTCATTATGTACTGTAAACTTGTACTGATAAAAATACAGGGATTTAGCTGAATGGTTCTGCCACCTGCCTCACAAGTACAAAGACTGGAGTTCAATCCCCGGTACCAAAAAAAAAGAAAACAAAAAACAAAAAACAAAAATTAAAAAAAAATTTTTTAATTCCCTAACTGAGCATGCACATAAACAACACAAAATGTAGGGGAATTAGGAATGAACACATTACAAGCTAGAGGGGTGATCCACTGTGACTTTAAATTTGAAAAGTGCTATTTTCAAAGCTTTCTGTAGGAGGAAAATTGGGGTAAGGCAATCATAGGCCAAAAGCTAGGAACAGCCACCAAGAAAAGTTGACTTTGCATAATCCCTTCAACTGCAGCAACTGTTCCGAGGGCTGGTAAACCCAAGCATTCCCCAAACGTGGCTCCTACAAGGGCTCAGTATATGGATAAAAAGTTCCCACTATTTTCTTAGTTCTGGAAACTATGTCAATTTACCAGACCAAAAAACACAGTGAGTATAATGGGTCCCACAAACCCCAGGCAAGGCGTGATGCTTGGGATGACTAGGTCTGCTGCCGTTCCCGAGAAACACACAGACACTGGACATGCTCAAGTGCAGTTTAAAAGAGCTTCTTCCCTTATATGTGCCAGCTGCCAAGGCTGACCACAAACTAGCATCCAGATTTTTACAGTCAGTGAGGAAGGGCTTATCTATGCAGTCTCAGGAGAGTAGGGCAGGTATCAGAGACAGGATGAAAACTTTCATCCCAAAGGAGGCTCCTTTGTAGTAATGGGAGTTGACCCATTAGCTGGATCAACTTGAGTTTGACTTTGCATTGAAGAAGGTTCCCTGTGACTTCCAGCCTTCTGGGAGAGAACACTTCTGCCTTCCACTTGCTGAGTTCCTTACAAATCCAAGCAGCAGACAGGAGTTGATGGAGATAGCTATCTCAGTTATGCATATTCTAAGAGTCAGTGGTTTTATGAGCTGTCATAAAATTACTGCTTTTGCAAAGCCAGTGCAACATGGGATGCAAAAGAAGCAGCCATTTCTTTTCAAGTCAAAGTTGACTTTCATGCCTCAGTGCCTGAGAGAAGCCTTATGTTTTGCAGCAGCCGAAACACTTTGTCATTCTTCAGTGAGAATCATGAATGTTAGATTCGTAAATGGGTTCTGTACTCTGAAACTACTTGATGGTGAGATTTTCATCTTGGCATCAGGACCTACAATTCCAGGCCTCCCAGAGAACAGTCATTCTCAACTGGGAGTGATTTTGTCCTCCAGGACACTTTACTTGGTCTGGAAACACTTTTTATTGTCGTGACAGAGGTAGGGGATGATGTCACCGAATACTAGTGTAGAGCCTATGGACCTTACTAAACATCTTCCAATACACCAGAAATCCTCTAACAACAAATAATGATCTGCCCCCAATGGTGAGAGCGCTGCTATGTGAGAAACTGCTCTAGAGCGACGGAGGGGCAACAGTAACAGCAGCATTACTCTGGCTGATCATCTCCTGCACTCGGCACTTCGCAAATGCACATCAACCATACACATTACGATAGCGCCACGAGGTAGGCATTGTTTCCCCCAAAGCACAGGCGAGGAGACTCAACTTCAGAGAGGTCACGTGGTTCACTCAAGCTCAAACAACTCACAACACGTGCTAATACAAATTTTAATCACTTACCTGTCCAATTATTCAAATATAGGATGACCAAAAAATGCATATTTTTTTTCATTTTTTGTATAAGATAATATGACCAGAAACATAAACAACAATTTTATTGAATTTTTTCAATACTTTTTCCGTGTATGGTATATTTTAAAAGATTCACTACACAATGCAGTCTGGACAGTAGTATCCAGTTTCTTTCAGAATTCTTTTTGCATTTTTGTCTTTCTTTGAACAAGACACTTTTCACGGTCATGTTGGCCTTTCCTTTGTCTTGTGGGTGGTATGATTTCAATAAAATGTCCACCCACTGAACGTAATGCAGAAGACATTGATGATGAATGTCCTGGTTGGTGTTTCGCCATCCCATATTTTTCAATTATTTGGCCTATTAGACCTAATCTAAATTGTAAATGACTTTTTGAATCCCCTTGTTTTGTTTTTGTTTGTTTGGTTTTTTGAAACAGGGTCTCACTATGTAGTTCAGACTGCTCTGGAACTCACTGTGTAGCCCAGGCTAGTCTCGAACTCACAGCGATCCTCCTGTCTCAGCCTCCCGAGTGCTGGGATTATAGGCATGCGCCACCATGCCCGGCTTGAATCCCCTTCTTTTGAATAAATAACAACAGAGTTCCATATTGTTTGGTACAAAAGGCAAATAAATATTTTATAGTAATGTTTTCTTTCACTTTTTAACTACAGGATAGCTTATTAGATGTTGGTGTCTGTCAGCACCACTCATAGAATTATTATAATCATTGGTGACTACTGGGATTTTGTTTTTAGTTTCATTTCTTCATTTCATTTCATTTCTATATTATGAATAGTTGACAATAAGGAGACAGCTTCTTTGTCATTCCATTACATAACACAGACTTTGCCTCTCTGATACGCTAACATTTCTCCCTTTTTCAGTTTTTTCTTTTACAGAGCTTTTGGCTCTTCCTTCCTATTCAGTCTCAGTGTCCCAAACATGTCCATTTCATATTGCAAAAGAATATCACTGAGGTCTGGAGAAGTATAAAAATTCGATCTAATGTACTATGGTAACAGTTTTTATGGTTTGTAGCACAAAATTATAGGTTGTATTTTACATATAAACACAAATTAGTAAAAGAAAATTACCAAAACTTATTAGATTTCACTAGAAACAAATATCAAAGGCGAATACAATGTTCTGTATAAAAAGTACACAAACAATAGTCAATATAAAACAAGTCAACAGACATACTAGTGTATCTCATGTAAACAAGTACTGACTGGTTGAAATGACACCTGCCCGAGCGACTCTCAAGATAGTACAGAAACCAACAAACACACTGCCCCAGTGACCCTCGGGGTAAACTATTAAGTGGTTAAGACTATAGCAAAAAGATCAAACAACTCGTAAGTGCAAAACTAGAACTCCAACCAAATTTGGTCAAAGGCAGAGGGAGGTCCAGTTCCCTCATTGGTGTCCTATGCTGGGAGTCTTTACACAGTCAGCAGAGACTCAGGCTGAATACAGGCAGGAAAGCGCCCTCAGGAGCAGAGGGCTTGGGAAAGAGACAGAAGGGAGCCAAACCTGCACTGGAACCTGAGTTTCCAGAAAGAACCTAAAAATGGCAGTGTCGCCAGACCCAAGGACCACCACATGGTTGAAGCCTCCAACTCTTGGTCCCTGGTGCGTATACAGCTACCCTGCTGCACCCGAAGGGACACTTGGGGAGGCTGAGGAGGGAGGATCACATTACTTGTCCCTCTTCCTATCGCATAAGGTGAGCTTTAGGGTAACTTCACTGAGTATGTCAGTCTCAAAACAGCTTAAAATGACAACCTCTGTAGGACATTGTGCAAACGCACTTTGAAATTGAGCAGAGCTAAGTCCAAACACTTGATCCTGCCCTCATTAGTCTGGTCATCTGGGGCACCTCTGACATCTCACTTTGCCCATCATCATCATGTATCTCCACCCTCTGGGAGTGATATGAGGCTTAAATGTGAACACTATTAAATTTAGCATAGGTAAAGAGGTCAGGCTAGTAGCTAGAACAGAACAAGAGATCAATAAACACTAGATAAGACAGTGATATCACTGTATAGGATTTAGTACATAGGACACGTAGTTCTTTTGGTGCGGGAAACACAGCAAGTGTAACTGGGCTGCACTGCCTGCCGAGTGTGGAGCAGGGACCCAGGCTGGGACTGCACAAACAAGAATACCAGTGTGCATCGCTCCAATCCCTGCTTCGAGAGAACAGTGCCTTATGGTGTTAAAAATACCAAATAGAAAGAACACAATGAATCCCAAGTCAGTGTCATTTGCGATTTCAAAGAACATTTCTGTAGTTGCTTTTCCTAGAACAGTTGTGAGTGACTGTTTTCTTCTTCGATGCCAAATCTCACAATATAATGTACACATGCTTATGCCTGATATTTCCAGGCTTTGCTTCAAGCCTCTTAATAATGTAGAAAATTGGGCCGAGGATTTAGCTCAGTGGTTCCACTGCCTGCTTTGCAAATGCAAGGTCCCGAGTTCGATACCCAATACCAAAAAAAAAAAAAAAAAAAAAATAAAAAAAAAAAAAAAAAAAAGTAGAAAATTAAGTAAATTCTGATATTCACCAGAGACCAAGAGGTACTCAGAAAATCTTAAGTCTGAAGCAGAAATGGACCATTCTCTTTATTTTCAAATATTTTTAAAAAGCTGTACATCCCTCTGAGAGTTAGCAACTGAGACTCCAATATTTTATTCAGTGGATATTTGATGTGACATATTTTAGAACTGACAGCTGTTCAGATGAATTAGTCATCTCCGCTGTGAACCAGTTACTCACACATGGGGCTTTTGTTTCCTGAGAATGTCACTTCTTTCCCCAATTCTGACCTGCATCCAAACCAGTTCCTAAAACAGATGTATCTGTCCAGAGAAAAAAAATCTAACCAACTCCTCAAGTTAGAGAGCTTCATGTCCCAAGATCCCAAGAGACCTCTCACCGAAGAGATGAGGAAGCTGAGACCAGAGAGAGAGAGAGAGAGAGAGAGAGAGAGAGAGAGAAACAGACTTGCCCAAGAACATGCAGTAAATCGCAGCAGAGCTGACTGTGCAACAGCTTATTCCACTTTCATTTAATACTCTATGAGGTTTCTCAGCTTCCCTAGGGGCAATTCCAAGGGGTGAGGCAGGGAGACAAATTTTCCCCATATCTCACAATAATCAAGGAAAGAATACTATATATTAGTAAATTCTTGAGCAAAACCTTATGAAATTATAAAGAGAAACTTATATTAGAGAAAAACTCACAAGGCAAGCAACAAGACTTGCGATTGACACAGACACAAAGTAGGCAAGTGTGGGTCTAACAGCCTAAAATCTCGCAGAGCATCAGAGTGAGGTTCTGTGTGGCCCTAGGAACCTGTGGCACACAGTGATGTTGTAGATGTTGTAGATACTGGTTGACAATGGGCCTAAGCCAGAAACAATCCCTGGGCTTTCTCAACATGGCACCCCATTGGGAAATAAAACATACAGGTGTCCACATTCAAAATGAAGAAAGAAAAGACAAATGTATAGATTTTGCTTCCAACAATTTCAATCTCATGCGGACTTTTATGTCTGTTTTTCAGGAGTCCAAGAATATAATCCTGCCTCTACTAGGGCAAAGTAGTGCAAAAGAATGACAATTTATTTATCCACTGTGGTGACCAAGTTCTTTTCTACCTTCTCAGTTGCTTCAAGGCCACATTGTTTTTAATTTCAGCCAAACATATTTGAAAAGTGGCGGAATTTTCTGGTCTTTGGGGAAGTAGCCAGGTTTCCTGATCTGTTTCATTTTTAGCCTGGCAAACCAAAGCTGTTCCTAATCAAGTTCAAATGAAAGCTGGCCATTGTGTATCCCCTGGGAAGAGAGTTTAGCTCTAGGCCTGAGTTGCTCTCAACTGCAGGAGTCCCTGGAGCACTTTTCATTTTCCCTGAGTCAGGCAGGAAGGCCCAGAATCAGTCTGAGATCGAGGGTCAGAGATGTCCTTCTTTGTTCTTGTATCCATCACTGATTTTCTTATAAACATTATTTACTTCCTGCTCTTCTTTGGGGGCATTTTTAGACCCTAAAATGGGATTTAATCTATAGTCTATTTTTTCCATTTACAGCAGTCATTCTTGATCCTGAATACATAACACAGTAATCTAGAGTACTCTTTAAAAAAACACACATTCCAGGGCTCCTTACTTGGGTTGCTGAATAAAATTTCCGGGATGAGGCCTGAAAAGTCTCGTCTTTTCAGAAGCTTCCCAGATGATTCTAATGCTCAGGGTTTAATATTCTAATTACATTTCCCTTCCCTTCCTTTCCTCCCAATATTCTGTCCTCCCTCTTCCCCTCTCCCTTCTCTTCTCCACCCCTCCCCTTCCCTCTCCCTCTCCCTCTTCTTTTATCTTTTCTTTTTGGGTTTCCCTCAAAATCTGACTTTGGAAGAGAGAGACAACATTCTCCATCTCAACAACCACCCATATATAACAAACATTTTGGAAGAAAACATGTCTTTCAATTAGGACTACTGATGCATGCCTGGCACCCCAGCACCCTGGAAGGCTAAGGAAGGAGAATCACAAGTTCAAGCCCAGCTGGGCAACTTAGTGAGACTCTGTATCCAAATTAAGAGAGCTGAGGATGTAGTTCAGTACAAACCCCTGGGTTCAATCCTCAGTATAGCAAAACAAAAAAGCAAAAATACACACACACACACACACACACACACACACACACACGGTAGGGAAAGAAGGAAGGGAAAATTGTTTTTGTAAACCTGTAACTTCTTTAGATCTCCTGGTTTTATAAAGAATCTTGGAAATTAGCAGGTGACTATGTTCTTTATTCTTGAGGATTTCTAGGGAAACAGACACATATCTAAGTGTAAAGTTCCATCCTTTATTTGAAGTATTTCTTTTTTTTTTCCCCCCATTAAGTTTACTGGTACATTTAAAGCAAACAATACGGTTACATTTATCATTGGGATCTTGTACCTTTACATGATGTGTCTTGGTTCTTATTTTTCCCCATTCCCCTGTCCTCCCTTCACCCACTTCACCCTTCCCTATTTAATAGGCTTTGTTTCCTATTTGAAGTATTTCTCATATTCAAAATGGCCCAGACATAAAGAATTAGACATGGCCTAAATCCTAGAAACACTTGAATATCTGGATTAGGCTCCATTTCTACAGTGACTCAGACCAGTGGGCCCAAAGCTAAAGATGTACAGATCAATGTTTTGCTTCAACTAAGTTTACTGACTTACTGATCCTGCCGCATGCAAGTCATTAACAGTTTCTGAGATTTCCATTCCACAAAGATCAGATTCTGAACTGAATGTTGAAATCGCTCACATTTTTCCTATTCTCATCTTCCTTTCCCTCTATATTACTGTGTTGTTTTAGTTTGTCTTTTTGTTAATGAGCTCTCCTGCAGTTCTTCTCCTGCTGGTCCATTTTCCCTAATCCTGGCAGCTTACAGGTCAGCCGTCGTGCTTCTGGAAAGCTGAATTATTCATCCCCATTCTTCATCCTCCCCCACGCTGTGCTCTTTCCACAGAGCTGGCTGGCCATCTCCTCCCCTGAGCTGGGGGTCTGGCCAATGACTTGCTTTGGCTAATGGTTTATGGATAATTCTGAGCTGGTCTAGCTTCTGCTCAGCCCTCCCACTCCTCTGCTACTGTCATAGAAAGAAAAGCAGAGAAGCCTGTTAGCTGGTCAGTGCAGAGAAAATAAGAGCAGATGCATCCAACCCACAGCCCAGAGCCACTTAGCCCAGCTGCAGAGTCCTACAGCTAATGCCTGAGGCGCCGCGACACTTGCAGAGTGCCGAAGGTCACCACCAGCCCTGCACCTATTGCACCTCGGCCTGACTCGCGGGAAGAGGGACTATAGCTTCTTTCTCCTTGGGACTGAAAATTAAAGATGATACACATTGTTCAGGCTGAGCGTTTCTAATCCAGAAATCGGAAATTGGAAATGTTCTAACACCTGAAACTTTCTGATCACAGACAGGATGTCACTAGTGGAAAATTCCATATTTGTCCTCTGGTGGCCCAATGTGCACAAGCTTTGCTTTACACACAGAATTATTAAAAATGTGCTATAAAATTACCTTCAGGCTATGTGTATAAGATATATATATATATATGAAACAGACTTGGGTTCCAACCCCAAGACAGAGTGGTAGCTCAATTCACGAACTCCTTTGTTTGCAAAACATTTGGTTCACAAACAAAAGAGTTCGGCAAAATTTTGTTTTTATTTGCAAACCAAATCAGGTGACAAACATGACCCAGGCTATCTTTCCCACACGAACATAAATGTGGCCACCTTTTCCAAAATCACGGAACAAATTAAGTTCATGAACCGAGGCACCACTGTATATCTCATTATATACATGCAAATATTTCAAAATCTCAAAAAATTCCCAAATCTGAAACACTTCCAATCCCGAGCATTCTCAAAAAGGGATATTCAACTGGAGTAGAGAAGAAACAAGAGGAGGGGAAGCAGAGACTGACTTCAGGGCAGGGCATGAAGACACTCCTCTCTCAGGAGGCCCCAAGGAAGAGCCGATGCCCATGGCAGCTCTTATGGCGTACATGTAGATGTCCCCACAAAGCCTCATGCATTACAGGTGGGGTTTTGGGAGATGGTTATATCTCAGGTGTGTGGTACTGGGATTAAGTGAGTGATAACTAAATGGGCTTAGCATAGTTCTGGGTGTGGTAATGGAAGGTCCACCCTGGGTACGGGTGGCAACAATCCATAAGCTTATATCCTGGCCGGAATATAAACGCAGAGAAGGAAGGTTTGCTGCTGCTGCCGCCGCTGCTGCTTGCTGCTTCCCTATCTCTTGCCTGCCTGCCACTGACTGTTTCTCCCCTGCGATGCCCTCTGCCAGGCCACCGTGCCTTGGAGCCAGCTGACTACAGACTAAAACCTCTACAAACTGTGAACTAAAATAAACCTTTCCTCCTCCAACTTTGGGTGTCTGGTATTTTGTCTCAGCAACAAGAAAAGTAACCAAGGCAGCAGCCCTGCTTATTGAAAGTAGCCTCAGGAAGGCAGCCTGCCCCACACCCCGGCACACATCCAAAGCCCTTTAGGCCAACACGGGGCAAGGCCATGACAAGGCAAGAAGAAAACAACCCTGAATCTGGACCAAACCACTCATTCCTTTAGGTTATTATGATTTCTTTCCTTCTGGCTTGGATATTTTCCTCTTAAATGGGCTCAAAGTGATTCCCTGCATGCACTGAGTGAGCTGTTTATTCTCTTCACTCAAAGATAAAAAGAGATTTTCTTTTATTTTTCTGAGTATGATCATGCCCACCTGTACCTAATGCTTTCTCTGTAGAAATCCATTTTATTCTTATTCAGGCTATTTTCAAAAGAAGCAGTGATGTGCTAAAATATGCTTTTATAGATTTATGTATGCATATCATAATCCATACATGTACTTACATGATTGCTACATACAAAACCACAGCACTGTGATGTGTACATGTCACATGTGTGCACATTTACATATGTACAGTCTTCCTGCTCGCCCTAGCTGTGCTTAATCCTGTGAGGAGGCTGGATCCGTGGTAAGCAGCTGCAGGCTGGCTGGGCCCACAGAGTCCCTGAGTCAGAGCCTCCGCAGAGATGTGGGGTGGCTGCTGCAGAAGCAGCAGACTACAGGCCTTGTCCCTCTGCAGGCCGGGTGGGCAATATCTGGAGGCTCCCAGCAGTGTCCCCCAATCTACCCTGTGGAGCCAACACTGCCTTTGGGGTGGGGGTGGCTGACCAGACCCCTCTGAGGTCATTGCGAGTCCTTCACTTGCTGGGACCAAGAAATTGTATTAGAGGGGGAGAAGGCTGTGGAAGGAAAACGAGCCCCCTCCCAGGCCAGGCCCCATGAAGGGGAAAGGGCTGGCTGGCTAAAACCTGTAGAGGACCAGCAAGAAACCTGGCCCAGGCCTTATAAGGGGTAATCACTGCCCTTGGGGAGGTGGAGGAGGACAGTGGTGGCAGCCAGGGGACAGGACCTTCCTTCCTCCATGGGGCTCAGGATGGCCTCAGTGGAGCTTGGAGACTCTAGCTCTTAGGACCCATGGCCACAGGCTGGGCCTCCTGTCCAGTGAGGGTCTAGCAGAGGCGCATGCACTGGGAGAGGAGCTATGCTTCATCGTGTCAGCCCCTAATTCTTACACCTCAGTCCAGTGGTCATTGTAGCCAGGACCAAGTCCCCACCCTGAACTCTGGCCTGCAAGTCAGAGGGCTCAGCCTGTGGGGAGAGTTACACCTGTTGGACCATACTGACACATGTGTACTGAGCCAAGGTGAAACTGCCAGTGTGATTGGAAGACGACAAGAAAAACTAGAAAAGGCCACACAACTCACTGTATGCTATTTCCCAAATCCTTTTTCTTACCTTCTGTCTATAATAACCCCCCCTCCTACCTCTCTCATTCTCATATATAAATATATGTTTTTTGGGTATGTGCATTGTATGTGTATGTGTGTGCATATGTGTCTGTGCATGATATGGTATGGGTGTAGTCTTTCTTGGCATTCTAAGAAAATGTACACACGTCCACTTATGTGTGTGTATATGTGCAACTCCCCTGCCCCAGCTTCTCCTTGGCCCATTCTCCCCGCAGGCATAGTTTAGCCATGCTGATCTAACACTCTAAATATTCTTTAGGGGACATTAGGACCTAGGTACAGTAGGGACGGAGGCTGAAGAACGCCTTTGGGGTTGAGGGCAGGGTTTCAGACAGAATTTGGCGGTGTGTGTCAAAGGGGAAAATTGGGCACTAAGACACCAATGCTGGCCACCTTCCACTCCCTGGTCCAGTCTCTGGCTAGGTGTCCTGGGACCCAAGATGGCAACAGTTCCTAAGGGCAAACCTACGCTTTTGCTCCTGGATGAGCCTGGATTCATTGGCCATAGGACACTTGCCTCCCATAATGAATTGGCCAGGACCTGGATGTGACAAACACGAGGAAGCAAGCAGACAATACGAAGTCGAGCTGCATAGCCAGACAAGACACCTACAAAGGAGCCCTCACCAACTCCTCCCCATAGGCTCTCAGTTTCAATCCCAAGACTGTCAGCTATAGTTTCCCCCTTCAAACTGACCACATGTAGCCATGTAGCAAATCTATGAACGGACTCCCTATAGCAGCAACGACAGCTAACAGTCTAGCTCCAAGGGGAAAAAGGCAAAAGCTGATACAGGTACTCAGCAAGAGGCATTTTGGGAAGATGTAAGCTGCTCACCACACTTTACAGGCCTGTACTACAGGCCAATACAACAATTAGAACTCGAAGTAATGACACAGGCCATATGGGAAAATTAAATGATACCAGTGTGTCCTGTTAAAGACAGTAGTTGCAGCACTTTGGGAAAAGATAGCAGCTCCGAGAGACGCCCCTAGAGGACAGTAGTGGTCACTGCACAGTGGCTCTGTCCCATGGCATCCCAGGGCTGGAAACGACCTACCTTTGAATGTTATCTTCCAGTTGCTTGACTCTGAACTCATCCTCCTCAGACTGTCGCCGCCGGGCTTCCTCCTCCTCGGCCGTTCCAGCGGGTATACCCTGCAGCAGCCATTTTTCCCGAAGCACTTTGGACTGTGGGAATGAGAGACGACAACAGACAAGATGTCACTTTTCCATTCATACTTGCCTCTGCACCTGCCGGGTTGCTCCTTTACCTCTGTCCCTCACCAGGGTTCACCCAAATGGCTGCCTTCCTTCCTCCTTGGCTTGAGATTTGGGTCTATCTTTTCTTTGTATTCAGTGAAATACTTACTGAGAACCCATTGTACACCCAGCACTAGTCTGGCTGCCAAAACAAACAAACAAAAATCCTGCTTTATACAACTGTTGTTTTAGTCAAGAGACAACAGAGAAACATCGACACATACACACACACAAACACACACACACACGCTACACGTTGTTTATACAACTGTTGTTTTAGTCAAGAGACAACAGAGAAACATCGACACATACACACACACACACACACACACACACGTTGAATACGTTGTTAATGCCTATTTTTTCTATTATTAAATAGAAAAAAATAGAGTAAACTACAATAAATGCCACATAATCTTCTCTAGATCTAACAACTGTAAACATTTGCTACATTTTCCTTTATATTTCTCACTAATGCACTGTAACGTATATATCAAACACCGACATTTCACCCTCCAATATTTCAGTATAAAAAACAGACAACTTTAAAAAACTAGGACATTTTTCTACACAGCTACATTTCCATTGCAAAAATTTCCCGATTGCCCTAGTAATAGCCAGTCCATATTTAAATGTTCCTTTTAAAAAGCTGTTATGCTTCTTCTTTAAAACATTTTAGTGACTTCTAAACATCCTCAGCAGTGCTTTTCCATATCACTAAAATCATATTCCTCACCAGTGCCAGGGCACTAACAGATCATGAAATGGAGTAAAAAGTTTTGTTTCAGGTCAGTGACTAAGAGAGAACAATTAGTGGTGTGAGAAGGGAGGTGAAAACAGCTCAAAAGAAAGGCATGCTGTGGGAGAAAGGAACCTCTCTCCACTGTTGGTGGGAGTGCACACAGGTGCAACCACTGTGGAAATCAATGTGGAGATGCCTCAGACAACTAGGATTAGAAGTCTCATTTGCCCCAGCCATCCCTCCGGTGGGCATCTTCCCAAAAGATTAAAAAGAATCATACCACAGAAACATATGTGTACCCACGTTTATAGCAACACAGCAATAGGAATAAAGGCTATGAAGCCAATAAACATGGAGTAAGGATCAGGTTCCCAGAATCTCTGGTGTTGCTGCTATCAAGAATTTTGTCTGATTTCATTAGTCAGGTCAGTAAGGGAAAGCAAAGCGAGCGACTGTTGTGACTCAGAGCCAGTGCAGGTAGGCTTCAGGTGGACTTTTCGTAGCTCTCGTGAACAACTGGCACATAATTCCACACACTGTCATTTATCTGTTGGATTATGGGCTACTTATTAAAAACCTATAAAATGAGTTTTAAAAGTTACCAATGTAAAGTAATAGTAAGTTAGATTTTACTAATAGTCCTGATTCACCATTCCACAGAGAAAGCCCAGCAGCCTGTCATTCGTCACCATGGTGACCCTGCTAGACCCACAGAAGCAAGTTCAATGCTGCTACAATTCCTGTGCTTCCAAGGATGAACTCTTTGTTGGCCATGCATCATCAGTGGGTGTCTAGCCAGCCATGGCTTTCCCTGGTGATTTTCTCGTCTTTTAATTATGAATCACTGTAGAGATCTGTTCAGTTATTCTTATAGTGCAGAGGCAGATCTATAACACTGGACCAATACCTTCTGAATATAGACTTAAAGACACGGATTCGTTCATACCCAAGGTATTGTTAACTGTACTGCCAAAGTAACTGAAGGCAGGCTACTCTCTACTATCCTGCCTCTGCATAAGAGCACTCAAGGATCATTCTCTGCCAGGGACGGAGCTCAGTGGAATGTGTGCATTCAGTGAGCATGTGTGCGGCTCAGCGCCGAAAACCACCCAAGTAAGATCTACAAAACCAAAGGCGCTGCTGCCATTCTCCTAACGTGCAGAACAGCGTTCCAGCTTCTCTAACAGTGGGTTCCATATGGATGGCCCAACCTCTCATGTCTGAATCCCTTAAAGTCAGGTAGGTGCCGTATCTTTTTATTCATTCCATGAATAGAATGGCATGTGAGGTTGTAGCTAGTCATAATAAATACCTGTCAAAGGAATGAATTATTGAAAAACTATGTATACGCACTGCAATTTAGCAAATATAAAATCTGAGACTAATAAAGCTAAAGAGAGCTTTTGGATCATTTAATCAGCTCTTTCTCACCTACGGATAAAGTAATGATGTGAAGCAATTTTTTGACACAAGTAAATAGTGAAAAGTGACTGGGCACAGTGGATGCACAGGGAGGGAAAACAAAATATGAATCAGGACTACTAATACATCTCTACAGTTTTTTTTCTGAATCATTCATTTATCCCATCTCTCTGTAACCCTCTAATCCTTTCCTTCTTCCTCTCTGATGCCCAACAAGATCTTGGTTCAGTCTTGAGATTTTGTTACATAATTCACCTCACACAAAGAGAAGCCAATCCAAGACTTCTGTTGCTGAAAGAAGTGAAATTTTAACTTCCACTAAAGCTGTTTATAGGGCCAGGGGAGAAGCGATAGGAAAAAGGATGAGATGTATAGTGCCGTTCCTATCTGTTGAACATTTCAAAATTTAAAATTCGCCTTTCACACATGCTCATAACCAAGAAAAGTCTAAAATTAGTACTAGAGGTCCAAAACGGAGAAAGACACTGTAGTATCTTTGTAGCAAGGCTCCTGGTACCTTCGGGCTATTCAGCACATGACCTGGCTGGGTTGACAATAAATATTTTGCCAGGTTGCAATGCAGTCCTTAGTCTTTTTTTCATTCAGCCATCTCTTTAAAATATAACAACAATTTTCATAGCTTGCATTGGAAGAAAACTCTGGTCTGGTTCCCCCGTTCATGAATAAGTAATTCAAAGGCAGGGTATCGACGCTGTGTTAGTAGCAGTTTGATTCTGACAGTGCTGACTTGTGTCAGACAAACCTTTATAAATGTGGCAGTCCCAAAGGAACACACACTGCAAATCCTACAGAGCGCAAACTCTGTGCTGGGACTTAGAACAGACCCATAAAACACACAAATCAACCGAGGGACAGAAGGGAATATTAAGTTCAGTTTGTTCCAGCACAAGACAGTAGTCGATTTATTTTCTTAAAACTCACATTATCGCAAATCACATTATAAAAGCAATAAAAATAAATAATTGTTCCTATGGAATAAAAAGCCAAGATAGTTTTTCAAAAGAAGAATAATGATGGCTCTTGCCTTATGAAATGATGTATTAAAAGGCTACAGGGATCAAACAAGAATAGTACTGGTGCAGGAACAGGCAGATTAATGGAATAAAAAGAATCCACAAATACTGGACTTGAGTATAAGGGAGAAATATGTATGTGATAAAGATGATGTTTAAATCAGTGAGGGAAAAGACGAGTCAATCAATAATCATGTTGAGACAAGTGGTTCAATATAAGTAAAATGAGCCTTATAGGAAAATAAATTCTAGATGGATTAAAATTACTAAAGTTGTTGGGCAGGGTAGCACACGCCTCTAATCCCAGCACTTGTGGGGCTGAGGTAGGAGAATCACTGCAAGTTCAAGGCCAGCCTGGGCTACATGGTGAGTTCAAAGTCTGCCTGAACTTCATAGTGAGACTTTGCCTCAAAAAACTAACAAACAAACAAACAAACAATACCAACACACACACACACAAACTACTGAAGTAGAAGCGTTATAAGTAAATGTTTGAGTTGGAAATCTTTCTGAGAATGACACAAAAGTCAGAAATTATAAAGTAAAATATTACTAGATATGATTTCATAAAAATTAATAATTTTTGTATAGGAATTTTTAAAAACCTCATGAACAAAGTTAAAGGCAGTCACAATTTTATATTATCCACAGGCTGATGAGGCCTGTGAAACAAGGATTAAATATCTTAATCTAAAGGAATATGTTGGGGGAAAGTATAGAATCATATATGTCTATGTGGGTCATATCACATAATAAGTATAAAGTTGATTTTTTTTACAAGTCTTGTACTTTTAAGTTTAGGTTTTACAATGACCATACATTACTTACTTTTATAATAAAAATAATACAACTGTCATATTTGCTTAGTGGTTGCATTTGTCAATATGTCTTAGGAATTCTTCCATCAAAAATATTAACTCCAAAAAGATGGAAATAAAGTGTTTGTAGATGGGGAGGGGAGGAGGGGGTGAAGGGATGGCAGGGGTAAGGGGAAAAAATGAGAATTAAGACTTGTCATGTGGAGGTACAAGATCCCAACAATGAATGTAACTGTACTGTATCCCTAAAATGTACCAATAGACTCAATTAAAGCTGGGAAAAAAATATTAACTTCGAAATATAGCTAAGCAGCTTCTAAAAAGAAATCTGAATTTAATTCAGTCAGGAACTAATACAGCTTAAGGCTTCTTCATTACTGGGGTATAGAAGCTGATATTTTAACATTTCATACTTTGATTCTTCATTGAAGAATGTGTTCATCGTGGTCCATATTTAAAGCAATGATATTCCATTCTGTAGAGTTACTGTATATTCTTAAATTTTGTAGTGAGCAGGTGCATTAATCTGTAAGTGCCAAAGCTGTGCCTTACATTCTATTTATTTTCTTTGCGAAGAGACCAGTGAATCTGTCTAAATAATTCATCTCACTGCAGTTATATAACTGACAATCATATAATTGTGAACAATCATATGACTGTTATATGTGAAATACAGATATAGAACGTAGATCCAGATTTTGAGAATAGTAAATAGCAAATATAAAACCCCACATGCTAATGCTTTTCCATTTATCTTTGCTTTGAGAGGATTTCTTTTTTGTATGAAAGCAACCTAGATTTTGTAAGATAATGAAATAAATATCAATTAGTGATATATTTTCTATAATGATCTTGGTGACATGTCTAAATTTAGACAGGGTCTAAATTTTCTGAAATCCACAAAAATATAGTAAGGATAAGAGAGAAAGTGATGATGGCAATTGGCATCTTTCTAGACAAATTGTTCAAAAGGAAATATTTCCTTTAGTGAAAACAGCATCTTGAGAAGAGCCTGGTCTTAGAAAGCAGACAGCCCTAGGGTCGGATTCCCCCACTCACGTGCACAAAATGTTTATGGGCGAAATACTTGAACTCATGAACTTGTTTTCATATTTTTGAGATGGGAAGAGTAACATCTATCCGGGGTCACCACCGAGGCTACATATTTAAAGTTCCAACACACGCTGGGTACTCAAAAATCTGGTGACTGTTACTGAGAGGGGAGAAGAAGATCATAAGGCTGCAGCACAACCTGGAAAAAGCCGCTTGGCTCTGAGAATCTCAGAGAGGAGGAAATATCACCTCAATAAACGGACTTCCTTCAGGGGATGAGGCCAAGCTGGAAAATGAATTCTCCCTGGGAAGATGAGACAGTCTATTCACATTGCTTTGAAAGTAGAACATATTTATCCTTTCAGGTGCCTGAAGTGATCTTTTCTTTCAACCAGGCACCCTGTTCTTTCTGTCAAAATAGTGCCATCATTTTAGGGAACATGTGCCCAGAACAAAGAGAGGCAAAACCACAAGGCAAGTTTTGCCTGGGTTTAGGCGAGGCTTAAACGCCTGTCCTAGCCGTGTTCACCGACCCTGACTCCATAGTGCTGAAAAACCCAGAGCTGGTGGCCCTCCCTGTAGTGAGTACCAGATATACACCTCCACCTTGGGAGCCTCTGAGCTTTTTCACTGTTCAAGGCTAACAATCCATCTTCATTCTGTACACACAAGACTTTTTCAGAGAGAGGAAAAAGCGATGTTTAGGTCTCTGCTTACTAAAATTGTAACAGTTTCCAGTCCTCCCCCTACCCCAAGATTAACCGTGGTGAGAGTGCTGCGTGTACACTTAGATAGCCAGTCCCAGAAAGAACTCTGATTCCCTTGTTTTCAAGTCATGAAAGGAACATCATTGCCTTCATATGCAAAAGTAAGTCATTTTTATTACTTTTTTCTGTTGACTGGCTGTCTGGCTGGACAGATGGATGGACGGACAGATGAAAGAATAGACACAGAAATGAAGAATCAATAAATGGAATATGAATAGACTGTTATAACCCTGTGCTGGACATCAGTAATGAAGGGATCCCTGGTATCTTCTTTGGCACTCAGAATGATGAGAATTGGAAGAAAAAGAACTTGGTTTTCTGACATATGTTCATTGACTAACTTTGGATTCAAGGAATACAAAAGCAGAGAACTACCCTGAGTTTGAAGAGGAGAGAGGCTTTCTAGTCAAAGCCAGCCTCTCGTATTCATTTGGCTCTCCTATTAAAAAGTTCGCCCTTTAACCAATAATTTACTGAGGTATCAGTGCATGTTGGTCTCTCACAGGAGTGAACTGACGGCACTCGGAGCCGGAGGCCCTGCTCTGTCCAAGAATGACCTTGAACAATTCATTCAGTTTTATTACTGTTTTTACACCCCTCCTGTCTTTAAGAAAAGCATACTAATTTGAGCATCCACCCTCCCTCAGAAATGTTGTCAGGAAAGAGAAAGAGCATATGAGATACAGCGCAGGCTTCCACAGAGAAAGGCCTGAAAACAGATTTATGCAATGAGCAGAGAGAAACGGATGCTTTTCTCAGTATCATATGCTGCTTTTCCTTCTTTTAAACACATTTCTCTAGCTGAAGTTCATGGTACACTGAAAAGAATGCTAAGCAGATATAGGTCATGCTGCTGTGTGAAATCATGAACTAGACGGCTCCCAATCCTCATTTTGAGCATTCATTTAGCACCGCCCTGTTCTCTAGAGACAGACAGGAAACACAACCTTAAAGGTTCACCTTGTTTTTAAAAGTCCAAATAGTTCCTACGTGGCACTGTCCTGTGCGTCAGTACCACCTTCCTAACCTCTGAGACAAGCAGTTCTGCACACACAAGGTCACAGCAACTCAACACTAGTAACAGACAGGTTTCCTAAAAAAGAGGCCCAGGAGCAGTCAGAGGCAAGCGGCAACTCCCACCAGGCCGTGGAAGGTGGTTGGTCACATTATTCTCTGAACATGCAGAAAGCAACATTTAGCAACCGGTGGAGTCACTGTGAAAGTGACAGAGCTTTCTCTTGGGCTGTAATCAATTACAATGCTTAAGTGCATACGTCTTAAAGGAAAAAAGAAACAACAAATAAAAGAGCTCTCTCTCCCATTCTCTCTTTTTAATACAGCATGGTGGAGACCCAACCAAGTCAAATCATTTAAAAGCCATCTTGGACCAATTGCTGCTTCTGACATTTCCGAAATTGCTAAAGTAGATATAAAATAATCATCTGAAATACACAGTGTCTTTTCTTTTTACCAGATTATATTTTTATCTTCCTTTTCCCCTGTGCCAAGAAAGATATTAATATTTTTAAAATGTTAAAAGTACATTACGTGCAATGTGTCTTGTGCAGCCTCTGAGCCAATGCACAAGAGAACCAGCTCTGGACTGTGGAGTATTCTCATCTGATTTCTATATATAACCACATTCCACATGCACAAACCACCCTGCACCCCTCCTCATGCACACTGTAATCTTGTGCTTGCAGAAATCAAAATGCTGTAACGATGTCCCGGATCTGAGAAATTCACAAGAAAAGCCCAGAGATGGTTCCCTGACTGAATAAAAAAAGGCTGGTTCAGCCGGCACAGCGCCTTGGCAGCAGGGCAGGCTCTGCCCAGCTCTCTGGAGTGTGAGCTGCATGGCTAATAGCAGCACGGGTTCGTGGGATCAGCCTCTTACCTTGGAATGCTGCAGCAGGAGTACCTGCTCCTCAAGCTGCTGTCGTTTGCCTTCTATTTCTGTCTGTCTCTTTCTTTTTTCCTTGAAAATAAAAGAGAGAAAGAGAGAGAGGCTGTCAGAGTGGGTGGGTGTTGGCTCCAGGAATGTGAAGGCAGGGAGCAGGAGCAGAAGCGGCACACATCTGTGCAGTCACTTCCAGAGACACTGGGCACACTTGCAGCGTCACCTGCCCCGCCGTGGTTGGGTGTGTGGCAAGCAGCAGCAGTCTCCTAACATGTCTGCGGTGGGCTTGGCCAGTGGGAGAGATGCTCCTCACTCAGCCAGGCTGCAACAATTTAATCCACAAGAAAAGACAGTTTACATACCACACGCACCCACCCACACACACACACACACACACACACACACACACACACAGCTCTGTGCTTGCAGTGTTAATCTGGGGACAAAGAATAAATATGTCTCAATCCAAAAGACAGGGTTAGACTTCTTTGGTCAAAATCATGTACATAAGTAATAAGATGCAATTGCAAATTGGGTGGGAGAAATCATGCAGTTGGGCAAGTCTGACAATGCAAATGAGAGGGATGGCTTTGCTTAAAGGAGCCTTGGGAGAAGCACTGCATGTGGGCGAGGCTCACTGAGGTTATGGGAAATATGAAGTCTGGGTCCAACTCCCAGCCCTACCACTTGCTACTTGTGTAGCTTCTGGAAAGCTCTTTTCCCTGCTTGGGTCTCACTCTTCTCCTGCATAAAATGGGGATAATAGCTCTACCCAAACCATATGACTGGGACATGAATTAAATGAGATGAAATAGGCCAATGGTCTAGAATGCCTCGCACACAATAAAGCACTCAATTGCTATTATTTGTTGTTATTCTTATTGCTACATGTTTACTTCTAGGGAATGCCTAGAAACTGCATTCAAAGAGATGTAGTTTCCTGGTATTTCCACTGTAACTTTTATATTTTTCTTCCCCACACTTCTCCAGTGCAGACAGTAAATGTCACGGGAATGTGACTTGTAAGAAGAGAAAGGCCTGCCTTTACGGTAGCTTGCTTTTAATGCAATGTTCCCAAAGTGTACAGGAGTATTTTACTGAGATGTGTACAGACAGCACCGGGTCATTCTCCTTCACTCGCAGATACAGGGAGAATCTTGTCAGGCAAGACAGTGGTTTTTTAAACTACACAACAGCCGAATCCTGAGGAATACAATGACACAGAAGCCTGGCTGTCATGCCGTGTGTGAATGGAAGCTTTGCTGTTCTGGGGATGTGACTGGACTACTGCTGTTCAAATCAAGGGAATAATCATTTGTATTATAACCAAAGTTTGTTATGCAATGCACAGACTTTAAGGAATATTAGCTCATAATGTGAATCACTAAAATAGAATATTTAAACCAATGAAATTATAGCACAGCCAAATGAGACCCGTGACTATTTTAGGAACTTGCCTTTTATCAAAGGACTCCAACTGGGGATGCATATGGATGCTATTTAGTCCCAGAGTATGTCCAAGAACATATACTATATGACATTATATGGGAAAAGTAAGGACCAATAGGAAAAGCCCACCTATCCAGTATCTCAGGGGTAGTACATGATAAGCCAGGACCTCAGGACAAGCTACTGTATGTTATAGGTGTTATACGGACTCTCGAGAGAATTAATTCCCACTGACCACCATAGCATGCAGCTGTCCTGCATTTACTTTGTAATTATTTTTACTAGTGCCTAATACATTTACTATTGGGTATCAATGTGTAAATATATCTGGATCATATCCACTCTCCCCATCTACATTTACACCTAGAACTAGATATGTTGTGCCGTGGGTTCAAGATGTTGATGACTCAATACTTCCACAAATGTTAAATGTGTTCTAATCACGTGTCTTGTTACTTCCAAATCCTTCCTAGGCTTTTCCACGTCTGTGCCTACGTTCACATGGAAAATTCCCATCATCATAGTGGTGAACCATTCCCTGATCAGAATGAAAATTACCAGACGGGTTCTGTAGTGGCCCAGGATGAAGTAGTAGACTTGTCAATGGTCACTAGAAAGTAATGGTCAAGATGGATGTGGATTTCAAATTACCCTGTAAGAATGGGTCGGATTTCAGTTGAGTGAACAAGGGTAGTTATGTACTGCATATCCTAAGAACACTACGGAGGAAATTAACTGGGATGATTCAAAAGACTGGGTAAGACCAGACTAGCATTGAAGGTCTTGAATGCAAGAATAAGAAGCCTGGATTTTATTGTGTGGACCATGCAGTATCATTTCATGGTTCTCAGCAATGAATGGTGAAATGGTATTTTAGGGACTCTAATCGGCACTCACATAAAGGAAGGATGAACAGAGACCGAGATGCTTCTCCTATAAAAAAGTAAAGCTTTTAAACACTGGTAAACAGTTTAGGTTTCATGGGAAATAGTCTGTCGCAATTACTCAATGTTGTCACTGTAGTTCAACAGCAGCCCCGGATAATATATAAATAAATGAATGTGGCTGTGTTCTAATAAAACTTTATTTACAAACATACATGGAAGGCCAGATTAGCACATAGGTCACTGTTTGTTGACTTCCAAATTGAAAAGATCATGAAGTATCTTGAGAGGATTCACACTTCACACAGTGGGGATACCCCTCCAGCTTAGAGCTATACCAATCAACATGGAAAGAGAAGGACAAATATAAGAACCAGAAATGATGTGACTTAAGGGTAGCAGGATTTAGGGAGTGAGGAAAAGGGTTGTCTTGGCTTTGAGCCCCACAGGCCAGAAGACTGCTGATGCAGGAATGGGCAACAATGAAAAAATAAGAAGACGGAGCTCATTTATATTGTACTCATATCTCCCTTCAGGAACCAAATAGATATGAATATATGCAATCAGGCAGAGGCAGTAGCAAGTTCACGTCCATGCTCTGATTGGACAAGACCCCGAGATTGCCATCAACGGCTGCTGCAGGGTTCTTTGTCTACCTAGGTCCCCTTCCACAGAGATCAGGTTGAGTCCTAAAGTCACCCCTAATTGGCTAAGAGGTTGGATATACAATCAGCCTTGGGTACCAGGTATGAGTCAAATTACAAGCTTGAGCAGGACATCATCAAGGAATATGCCTTTCAACCCTGCCTACTTAGACTGCTGAGGTCTGAGTTGTTCTCACCTACCCAGACTGCTCTTTCCCATATCTCTCCTTCCCTTAATCAAGACAAAACCAGTAACCCATGGGCCCTTCACTCCCCAGCTCCACCACTCTACACCCTCCCCTCACTCCTGATCCAGATATTGAACTGCCACTTATTCAGGGCCACTCCCTCAAACACAGCATGTGCGGTCACCATCTCGGGTGTCTCCCATTCCTACGTTCACAATGTTCCTTTTGCTGTATTATTTTTTACTGTATTCTTCGCCTGAGTGAATGACATTACTCAGGCCAGATGTCTAAGTCATCTCAGATGGTCACTTTCCTAAAAGACAAAGCCCCACTGAACCTCCTTGCTATTTTCCACATATTCTGCTTCCCTATTAAAATCTTCCCCTACTCCCTTAATATTTCCCCCTTATCTCCACACCTGCACATGCAGACTATTCTACATTAGGCTCCTTAACACTCCAAGTAACTTAACTGCTTATCTCTCATCTCCATCTGGATTATTGCAGTGGTTTCTTTACTGGTCTCCACATTGCCAAGCCGTGGTTTCTTCAACTCAGCCTCCGCACTGCTCCCTGAGCAACAGTCTAATATAGAAATCTGGACACCTCCATCTCTTGCCTAAAACCTAGAATGTTTCCTCATTGCCTATCTGTCTCACAGGTTCTTTTCACTTTTTTTTTTTTTTTTTTTTTTTTTTTTTTTTTTTTTT
>NW_022900948.1:26688429-26717969 GCF_012274545.1 Fukomys damarensis | reverse complement strand
TTCTTTTTTTTTTTTTTTTTTTTTTTTTTTTTTTTTTTTTTTTTTTTTTTTTTTGTGGCACCAGGGATCAAACTCAGGACTTGCGAGGCAGGCAGCAGAACCACTGAGCCAAATTCCCAGCCCCTCACAGCTTCTTTTCAAACCATGACCCCCAAATGTATGCTCCAACCTCAACAACTACTTGCAGTCTCCTGGCCTGGCAGGCTGATTGATACCCTTCTGGCTTTACTCTTACTGCCTCCACTAACAACAAGGAATGTCTCTTACTGCTACATTTGACAAACTATTCATCATGGACAGCACAACTGAAATATCAATGAAGCTACAGTGACCACCTGTCCATGTTGACCCGTCTAGTCTTCCTTCCTTTGGGGAACTTACCTATGCTCACTATAAACCCTTTGGGAATGTCATCCAAGGTTAGTCAGACATCCCAGCTCATCTCTACCACCAGGGCTTGCACACCGGCTAGCTTGGGCCCATTATACTACCTTAACTCTTTGCAAAAGTGAGTGATACCAAGGGTGGCTAAGAGTCTCAAGTATGACCAGTAAGGGATATTTCTAGGGAGTGACACAGGAACATTAGGAGGGAAACATCTTTCCCTTCCACTACAGTTAAACTGAATTGATGTACATCTGTGTGGCAAGCTTTCCAAGCCACAATAAGGAATGCATCTGCAGTATGTTAGAGAAAACGAGGTCAACCTGCAGGGAGAGGGAGAGCTAAAAAGCAGAGAAAACAGGATCCTCACTGGGGACCAGATCTACTTTCGCATGAAGTCAGAAAGATTCCTGGACTTCCTAATTTATGTTAATAAATCTTCCTTTTGCTCAAGCTAATTTGAGTGACGTTTGTGTCACTTAAAACTCAGAGTACTGACACATACAGAAGCCTTTTCTGATCCTTATCAAAGGGACCTCCTCACCCCCTCCTTTGTCTCCCCTCTTCATAGGCTGTGGATTTTTCTACATTAGTACCTTGAGTACTTTATAGCCTTATCTCTTGATACCTCTCTTTCTATCAAACAGTGGGCTCCTGGAGGACAAGCCTCTTGCCTGATGCATTTCTAAGTCCAGAGCATGGCATGATGAACATACATGTTAGTGCCTGCTGAGCACATCTGAATGAAAGAACTATCCCCTTAGCTCTCCTTTGATTTTGTTTCTGCTTTTCCATATACATATTCCTCGATCAAATGCATTATGAATGTCCACTCATTATTTCAATGGCAGTAGAATCTATTATTCTTTTTTTTTCTTTTTATTGAGGTTATTGGTACAATCTAGGTACACAATACAATTACATTCATCATTGGGATTCTGTACCTTTACATAATAGGTCTTGATTCTCATTTTTCCCCTTGTCCCTGCCCTCCCTTCACCCCCTCCTCCCCTCCCCATTTACAAACACTTTATTTCCATTTTTTCAGTTTCTCATATTTTTTTCCTCTCCCTTATTACCTTTCCCCCACCCTTCCCACTTTCCTTACACCTTTAGCCCTTTACTTCCTATTTCACATTATTAATTGTCTCATTAGGATCCTGTGTACTATTATAGTTTTTCACACCAAAGAAACTATTCGGTATTTCAGTTAAAGAAATCTCTGTATGAACATTAAAAATAGGGAATCCTAAAAGAAAACTAGAAAGGAAAGTAAAAGAGAAAAGGCAATGATGTAACATTAAAATAATCCTTAATTCTGGAGATGAAAATGGTCCCTGAACATATTTAAATTGCTACTCGCTCTTATAGTCTTATCTTATTCTTTTTTTTAGAATCTATTATTGAAAACATATTAGCTATTGGAGCATAAAACCAGAGGTTCCTACGATAAAGACATTAACCCACACAGGTCACTATGGTTATGCCAACAAGAAAAGAGCTGAAAAAGATAAGCCCAGGAAAGAATCACAGAAAGCTCATCTTGGGGCAAAAGGCTGGGGGAAGCAGAAATTCCAGGGGAACTCAATAACGAGCTGACAGTAGCAAACCATGCAGGAGGAATGTGCCTCAAGAGACATCTGGAATGAAGTGATTTCAAATCCATTAGGAAGATTTCCAGATCCCTCCACTATCTGGGAGGCCTAGCAAGCCACTTCCGTTGCCTTGTTGTAAATTCAACATTCTCCTGGCAAGTATTTTCTGGAAGTATTGCAACATTATAAACACTGCACACTATTAGTATGGTAAGGATCACCTGTACAGAATGGAGCACACACTGCTCAGAGGAGTAGTCCGATGACAGAAAAGCAGGCATCCTAAGGAGTTAGGGAGCTGAATCCCATCTTTATGCTGCTCGGGACTCTCTCTCCGCCATGCCTGTGCTCTCATCTGGGTGTCAGGAAATGAAAGATGGTGACTGGGGACATGGGAATGGGGCTTGGTCCCAGCTGAGCTGGTGAGAAAAAGAAAGAGATGGAAGCCGGGGATTTAGCTCAGGGGCACCATGCCTGCCTTGCAAGCAAAAGGTCCTGAGTTTGATCCCCCGAGAAGAAAGAAAGAAAGAAAGAAAGAAAGAAAGAAAGAAAGAAAGAAAGAAAGAAAGAAAGAAAGAAAGAAAGAAAGAAAGAAAGAAAGAAAGAAAGAAAGAAAGAAAGAAAGAAAGAAAGAAAGAAAGGAAGGCAGACAGAAAGAAAGAAAGAAAGAAAGAAAAGAAAAAGAAAGAAAGAAAAAGAAAGAAAGAAAGAAAGAAAGACAGGAAGGAAGGAAGGAAGGAAGGAAGGAAGGAAGGAAGGAAGGAAAAGAAAGACAAGAGATGGAAAAAGGCTGAGCAGGGAGAGCAGTAAGAAGCAGAGATACAGTATTTCCTTTCATCCTCTGGAGCCCTATTTGACTTTGGCTAATATCTGTCATCCCAGGGCACAGCAGTAAGAAGGAAGCACATTACATACTCAAGGCACTACTGCTATCACAGGGATCTTGGAATTCAGGGAAAAGAGGAGAGAGAAGAACGTTTATTCAGTGGTAGATGTTGCAATATTCCTTCTACCTACTGCTAGATAATTCTGCTTTGATTCCAAAAATGGTGAACTAAAGAGAATTTTGTATCTCTCTCCCTCACACAGACCTTTTAAGTGACTTTCTGCCAGCTGGCTTCAGCAATATAAAGTCAGACAGACTACTGAAAAACTGCAGAAACAGACCATTTTAAGTAACTTGCACTTGGAAGGAGAGCTTGGGGTAGTGCTAGAGAGGACAGAAAAGTAGAGAAAGGATGAAAACACACAGAACTGAAAGAGCTTGGAGATAGTTTGAAGTTAAGAGTGTGAAATAAAAAAGCTGAGATATTAAGATTAGATCAGGGAGCAATATATGTGTAAGGATAAGGATATTTTATTGTGGCTCATGTTTTCCCAAAGACTACAGGAAATAAAGGCACTGGAATTACTTTTGCCTACGAGACCATGTTTCTTTGTGGCTTCATGCTAAAACTGGATCCTGAGGGTGCCCAGCTTTTACAGGAGTTACACTAAGAATTAAATTATAGAAAATGAACCTGCAAATGGGGACCCAAGGAGTGTAGCCTATTAAGGAATCAGAACATCATCTCAGTCGTGGCTGGATTGTAACTACCTGTTTGACACTGCTGCAGAGTCAATGCTAATTATACATCTGAAGACAGAAAAGAATGGCCCGCCTAAACTAAGAACTTGGGCTGGCAAGCAAAAAAGATACCCAGGAGGTACTCACTAGCGCTGTCCAATTGCCTTGCCAGTTAACAATGAATGTTTAGCTCACTGGAAAGATATCCCTTCAAGACAACTTGTGTCATCGCACTAGACATGAAAGTTCAGCCTCCTGCCTGGGCTACATAATGAGTTCAAGGCTGGCCTGGATTACACAGTGAGACCCTAGCTCACAGACAAATGAAAACCTCCAATAAACAAACAAAATACTCACTCCCCAGGCTCTAATGTCAAAGTCACCATCACAATCCTGATCATCATCAGGTTTGCTAAAAAGCCTAATTGAGTGATGGCACCTTTTAAGCCTCCTGCAACGTTCAGCTACTGTAAAATGGATACACTGGCACTAAAGTTTACAGATGGACCACTGAAAGCAAAGTTGGTCTGTAATTTTCTGATACCACTAGCAGTAGAACCTGGAGTCAGTTTAAAGAATAACCCTAAAAGATTTGGCCAAAAGAACAACAGATTTCTTACAATCACACTGTCCTGCCTAGCCACGTACCTACTCAAACTACGCTACCATCCTGTGAAGTGGAGAATTCTACACCTCTATTCATTTCCAGTTATTTACTTGTTTTTATTTGTTGTTTTTATTTATACTGTTTCTTTTTTACCAACTGGTTTTTACCATGAGCTTGCATACACCATTGTATTTCCATATGAGATATGGAAATAAAAATGTCTTACAATCCAGCCAGGACTGAGATGATGTTCTGATTCCTTAATAGGTCACACTCCTTGGGCTCCCATTTGAAGGTTCATTTTCTATAATGTAACTCTTAAAAAGTCAATCTATTCCTAAAAGCAGCATCTGTGCATAGCTGCTTTTTTGTTGTTTGTTTTTAACAGAAGTTATAAGGTCAGGAGAAGGCTCTATAGACAAGAAAATTATTGCTTAGTTCAAACTGCATGCACACCTGGCCTTTGAAAGGGTATTTTAACACCTAAAATCTCAGAAATATGTAGAAGTTAGATGCAATGCTGCTATTCATTACAGTGAACAGTTAATACAAGCAGCTTATTGGTGCCAAGTCAAGTGCACAATATAGCGGGGTTTTAGCTTAAAGCACTCCGCAGACACCTTATAGTCCATATGGATTATACATTAAGTCTATTGTGTAAGACCTCTTCAGTGTTACTCTTCAGATAATCACTTAACCACATGGCTGCTCTTTGGTTCGCAAGGTCCTAACTTCAAATTCTTTGCTAGAACTGCTTCCCTTGGTCGTCCTCTCTGGAGATCATGGAAGAGTAGGGTCTGATAAGCTCCGATGTGCTTAATGATATCATATTGTTAAGCAATCTGTGGCTCAAAAAAACCCAAGCACTTTCCATACAGGTAGACAGAATGTCAAGGTTCTCTCGAGGAAGTCTCAGGTGATAGAACTAACTTAATTAAATTCACCCACAGAATGCAATCCCCACAGCACCACTTTCAACATCTGCACTATTTCTTCCGTGGAGCCACAGTCAAGATTCCTGGCTTCAGGTACAGGCTCTGCCACCAACTCCCTGGGTAACGTGCACAAGACCCTTACTGTTTCCAGACCTCCGACTCTCCAGCCAATGCAATGAGCAGGCTGCGCTGGCCTAGCCCTAAGTCTCCACTCATCTCTAACACTTTACAAGGCTATGAAGAACACAATGTCATGTTCTGAATGCTGTAGATGCCCTCCCTCAGCTACAAACTACCTGTAACACTAGCAAACATTTACATAGTTTTTACTGGGTACCAGGCAATGTCCTGTGTGACTAATGTATATTAACACTTTTCACCTTCACAAGAAATCAACGAGCTCAGTTCTGTATTTATTTCCTGTATTTTTCATTTTGAGATAGGGTTTCACTAAGCTGTTAAGTTGCCCAGGCTGGGTCTAAACTTGCAACCCTCCTGCCTCAGCCTCCCAGGGTGCTGGGAGCACAGGCAGGCACCACCACACCCAGCAGCTATATTCTGTTTTTATCCTTATTTCAAAGAGAGAAACAGAGGCACAGAGAGCTTAAAAGAATGCTATGTGAGTGTGAAGTTGAAGTGAAACACTATATGAAACATGGAAATAAAAATGTCTTCAGGAGCTACTGCAGGATTGAAATGAGGCACAACAAAGACAGAACCATGCACACCAGGGACTCAATAAATAAAGGTGCTTTCTTTGCACCCAGCACTATGGTTTGGACTTAGGGATTTGTCTCCACAACTGCAATTTATTGAGAACCAAAATTCAGTTCTCTGGTGGTTAAACCTAAGAAAAATGATGATGTGGTGAAATCACAACGACAATCCAGTTGGCCCTCAGCTTGCGTGGGTTCCACATTCTTAGACTGACAATAGTTGCAAAAAAAATTTGTGTCTGTACTGAAAATATTTTGAATTTTTTACCATTATTCTCAGGACGATGAGTATAACCATCATTTGCATAGCAATTGCATTGTATTAGGTATTACAAGTAACCTAGGTAACTACTGGAAGGATGTAGGTAGGTAATACGCAATACTGTGCCATTTTATATAAGACACTTGAACATCTGCAGATTTCTCTTTCCATGGGGGGCTTGGAGCCATCCTCCCTGGATACCGAGGGATAATTACAATAAAAATGGCAATTAAGTTTAGTTTCAGCAGGTAGCTGAGTTGCCCAGGCTGGGCTCAAATTTGCAACCCTCCTGCTTCAGCCTCGATTACTTGCTGTGTGTCAGGCTCTACAGTAAGGGCTTCCAGTTATTCCCCAGAACACTTTAAGGGGGTACCTTAAATGGTCTCCTTTTATTGATGAAAATCACAAAATCTTAGCCAGACTCAGTAAAGCGCCCAAGGTCACCAGCTGTAGAGTGGCCAAATGTGTGGAAACAGAGTCAGACCTAGAGCACTTTACCATGAACAGATGTCGTTTAGCTCTCACAGCAAATTCTTCTGTGGACACATAACACACACTACCTCCTACCTTCACATTCACACGCCAAAAACCTCCCAGAGCAAATGAGATGTTGAAAATACAAAATATTCTCAGGTTCAATCCTTCCACACTGAAAAAAGAACCCTCCTGGAAAATCCATGAGCATTTTCCAAGTTCAAACAAAAATAGGTCAGGGCTTCACTGGAACTTCCAGCCATGCCTGGTGAACTAATATATTTGTTTACTTTAATCCCTGTAGGAGACATGCTCAGGGATTGAATGATCTAAGAAAGACAGAAAATACAAACTATTTCTCTCCTACTTGAATGTCTCATATGAAAGGGATTGCTGCAGCTTGGGCTGTGCTGGGAAGGCTGCCAATTCACTCAGACAGAGAAGAGGCTCTACGTCTGGGGTCCCTCCGTAACCTAGACGTAAGGGGCAGAGGTATCCACCAAGCCAGGAGTACTGTTTAGGCGGTGTGCGAGCCCTGGAGGAGATGTCTCAGGGCTGAAGGCAGAGTGGACGCTGCCTGAACCTCACAGCCAGCAGCCCTGTCACTGGCTCCTCTTGGACCTCAGAGAAGCAGCCCTGGAAGAGACAGTGGGCAGGGCAGCAGCTCATGGCCACCCTGGATGGAATGCAAGACAAAGCCGTGCAAAAAACAGAAAGGGAACACAATCTGCAGCATGCAGGCAGCAACAAAGGAATGTAGACTCCCAGAAATTAGCCCAATTCCAACAAAACCTTTCCTGCCAATCATGCTTTTGCTTCTTAGATGCTGACACCTGGGGAATATTTCTGGTGAGTACATAAAAGCACAGAAAAGAAAGTATCAATACAATGGCCTGTAATATCCAAACACAGATAAATGTAGCTACCCTCGAAGAAAAATATTGATAAAGGTAATAAATGAACACAGTGAGAAAGATTCACACAACCCACACACAAAATAAAAAGAACGGTAGACGCTTGTTTCATGTCATTCCCATCCACTTTGTTGCTTTAGGCAACAACTCCTATTAGTTCTCTATGTTTCCCATCAGAAAAAAATAAATATATCCACACGCGACATATCAGCTCTTTTATCCTTAACATAAAAGGCCTACACTTCAGCTTGCCTCCAGCCCTGTGCAACATTATCTCAGAGATGATTTTTCTATTTCAGCACATGGAGCTCAACCTCACTCTCTGCAACGATGGCACAGATAGCGCAGTTCACAGGGGCACCTTCATTTATCTTGCCAGCCAGGCTCATCGATTTCTTAGGTGGCTCCCAGTGTTGTGTTATTATAAACAGAGCTGCAGTGAATCTTCCTCTCTACGCATCTTATGGGCACTTCTGTGTCTAGATCCACAGGGTAAATATCCAGCAGAACTGCTAAGCCAACAGATTTGAACATCTGAAACTTTAATAGGGAAAAATGGCCCTCAAAGAATTCTGAGCGAAAAATAAAACTCAACCAGATAATCAAGTCTTCCAAGCAGTTTTTAACCTCAGTAGCTATGTACTTGGGGCCCAAGGGGATTTTAAAGGAAAGCAAATATCTACCACTTCGTTAATAATTGCAATGTTCTTAAAACATTGTGTAATTTGTCCTCATCATTGACGATTATTCTGTCTTTGCAGGTTAAAAAAATGAAAATCTGCTCTACTATGAATAAAAGACTATGAATGGGTTTTCATAAATGTTTCCAGAAGAAATCAAGTCTGCACCTCTCTTGCTTGCACTACTGATATTGATAAAGTGATCACACAGACAAGTTGTGCTGGCTTGCCTATAATAAAATAAATTTTCATCCTTTCTGCTCCTGCTTTCCTCCATGGTATGAAAGGAGAGAAATTTCTATCTACCAAAATAATTTCTACATGGACTCAGGCAATGTAAAAAATGAAATCATGAGAAAATAATAGTGATTATTTGATTTTAGGATAAGAAAGGACTATAAAAACATAAAGAAAGCAACCCATAAATTACAAAATTTGTAAACTTCACTACACAAAATTTAAATCTGGTTTTTATGGTACCAACTAAACATAACTACTCAAAGGCAAGTGCCAACCTAGGAAAAACATTTGCAATATATCTATATATATGTCAAAAGGCTAAAACCCTTAGGAAAAAGACCCTCTGTTCATTCTCTGATGGAATTATAAATAAAAACCATCTTTCTGGAAGGCTCTTTCAAAAGTTTTTATTGACTTTATCATAAAGAATTTGTCCAGAGAAAATATGTTTGATATGTTCAACAATTTATGTAAAAGAATATTCAATCCAGAGATCGATGCCACACCAAAAAAATCAAAAAAAAAAAAGAAAAGGAAATGATTAGTTAAATAAGATGGCATCATATTAACTACCCCATGACTTCCTTTCCATCAAAGAATAAAATAAAAGCAAGCTCATCCATGGTCCAAGGCTACTTGCTACTTTCTCTTTCACTTGCTCTTTTTTTTTTTGAGACAGGCTCTTGCTATGTCATCCAGGCTGGCCTCGAACTCATGGCAATGTTCCAATCCCCTGGTCTCAGCCTCCCAAGTACTAGGATTACAGGCAAGTGTCACCACAGCCCGCTTCTCCCACTTCATCTTGTTCCTCTCTCCTCCTCCTCACTCCCACTCCAGCCACTCCAGTCTTTGTTACAGTCCTTAAACCTAACAACTAGGTGTCCACTCTAGGACCTGTATCCAGCTATCCACTCTACCTGGAATGCAATGCCCCTGATTGTCACGTGACTGATTTCCTATCACCTCCCCAGGGAGGCCCTTTGGGGTAACTAATCTTAATTGGCTTTCCTCTTCTCACTCGTATGTCATATATGTTCAACATCATCATATTTTTTGTAAAATTAAACATATATGGTGTACATATATGTGAATAAATGACAGCACTGAATGACGGCTCTAGACAGATGCTAAATGGTATCAGAGGTTATGTCCACACGGGAGGATTTGGAGTCTTCTCAACTTTCCTCTGTGTTTTCTAATACACGGCTTGAAGGCAAGTGTGAGGGGTAGACTAACAAAGAAAATGCAATATGCCAAGCTCAGGTTACATCACAGCTACCTGGACCACCCCATCTGTGCATCCTCTGAGACAGTAAGAGGAAGCCAATCAAAAACATCTCCAAGGAGATGCCTCTGGCTAGCGGGCTGATCACAGGATCCTTTGCATATTTTGTAGTTTAAAACTAAGCAAAAATAGTCTCTAATTTGGAATACTCCACTAATGACCTTTGTTTGTTTTGGTTTTTTCGGAAGTAAAATTTTAAAAAGGGATTCTTTTGTTGACAAAGATCGATAATAACCTTTGTTCTGATCTCTTCATGCTACTTTTTCCTGGCTGTTTCCTTACATGTCTCCTCTTTGGCCACCACCAGAGTCTAAGATAATACCCTCAAGAATGAAGAAATAGCTCTGATATGTGCTATTAGTAACAATGGTGGCCCTTCAGGGAATGAGGCAAAGACTGCTTTTCATTGGCCTGCTCCATGGAAAGTCACAAAATATAAGATATTTCTAGTACAGATCCCCAGTATTTTATGACAAGGTGATGAAACAAGCAAGACCAGGCCTGTCGCTGGTGCAGGACAACACAAGGAGTCTTGCAACGACCACACTTGGCTGAGCTCTACTCTAATCCTGAAAGACTATATAAGAGCCTCTAAGAATTGTTCAACCCAAGAGGGGCCATTGGTAGGAAGCTCCAGTCAAGGTAAAGATAAACATCAAGTTCAGAGAAGCCATGACCAAAACAAGCACAAGTACAAATAAACTGTTTGAAACTATGATGCCTAGTGTCAGGTATATTGAAGGAAAACCAGTTTTTCATTACTTAGTCTTGATGTGATCCTTTGAGAGGATAAGGTGGCAATAGTGACAACAAATAATTTCAAATTTGCATGCTATTTGAACTTCTTATGGTTGTGATTCAAAATGTCCCTCCCAGAAGTTCATATTGTTGAAGGCTTGGTTGCTGAGGGGCTTTAGGGAAGTGACAGAATCATAAGGGCTCTAACTCCATCAGTGGATCCATCAATGGTGAGCTCATATTTGATGGCATTATTGTGAGGTGGGGCCCAGTCAAAGGGAGTGGGTCATGGGTGCTTGACCTTGTTGACTATATCTGGTCCCCAGCCCCTTCCTCTCTGTTTTTTCCCCCACTATTTCTGCTTCTTACTACTAAAACCTTCTGCCATGAGTTTTCTGCCCCGCCACAGGGCTAAAAGCAACGGAACCAGCTGACTATGGACTCAAACCTTTTAAACCACAAGCCAAAAGAAACCTTTCCTCTCTTAAATTCTTTTTTTTTTTTCCAGGTCTTTTATCATAGTGACAGAAAGCTAATGCAGAACTAGAAATTTCACTTCTAGGAATTTACTATAAAAGGGGAAATTATGTCTTTGAGCAATGCTTTCTCTCAGTGATATTTCTGCAACACTACATTTTAAAAAGGGAGTTAAACATTCAACCATCAGTGTTTGATTAAATAAAATATGAATATTTGTGACATTATGCAGTCATTTAAAATGATGCTAGAGAAGAATACATGAAATAGAGAGATATTTTCAAGTAGTCAGTTTAAAAAGCAAAAACTATGTCCTGATCTCACTTTTATAAGAAAAATAAGACTTGGGGAGAAAGGAACCCTTCTCCATTGTTGGTGGGAGTGCAGACTGGTGCAACCACTATGGAAGTCAATATGGAGATACCTCAAAGAGCTGGGACTAGAGGTTCCATTTGACCTAGCTATCCCTCTGCTGGGTATCTTTCCAAAAGAATTAAAAGAATCATACCACAGTGATGTATGCACACCTATGCTTATAGCGGCACAGTTTGTAATAGCTAAAACTTGGAAACAGCCCATTTGCCCATCAGTTGGAAACTGGATAAAGATGTGGTTTTTCTATAAAATGGAATACTACTCAGCCATAAAGAATGAGAAATTAGATTTATTCATAGGAAAATGGACACATATTGAGGATATACTCCTAAATGAAATAAATAAGTCACACATGTGTAAATACCAAAAAATATAGTTTTTCTGGTGTGAAAAACTATAATGGTACATAAGATCCTAATGATATAATTGACAATGTGAAATAGGAAGAAAAGGGCTGAAGGTGCAGGGAAAGTGGGAAGGGTAGGGGAAAGGTAATAAGGGAAAAGAAAAAAATATGAGAAAATGAAAAAATGGAAATAAAGTGTTTGTAAATGGGGAGGGTAGGAGGGGGTGAAGGGAAGGCAGGGACAAAGGGAAAAAATGGGAACCAAGACCTGTCATGTAAAGGTACAAGATCCCAATGATGAATGTAACTGTACTGTATACCTAAAATGTACCAATAAACTCAATGAGAGAAAAAAATAAAAGAAAAATAAGACACGCATGGAAAAGAGTGCAAAGATATACATGGAAATGTGAAAGGTTTTGCCACCAGTATTGGGACTTGAGTTGCGATGTGCTTAAAATCAGTGCTAAGCAGCATGCTCTTAATAATAACTGTGTAAAGGCAAGGGGGCCCACAAGGGCCAGGCACAGTCCTGAATTCTGTACTCAAATTAAGTAACTCATCAACTCTCATCATAGTCCCAAGAAGGAGCTTCTATTATCCCACATTACAGACGAGGACACTGAGACAGAGAAGTTGGTAACTTGCCTCAAGATTCCCCAGTTACTAAGTAGCAGAAACAAGCTTGAAAACTGGCAATCTGGCTTCAGAGTTGGTTCATAACCACTTAATTCTACTTATGCATGAGGAACCAGGAAGGATGGCGCACTGACTTCTGTAATTTCCATTTTGTTTCTCCACGGCTACTTCTTAGAGAGCTATCGTTCACCACCATGAACTCTAGTGGTGTTATTCAGAAGTAAAGACCACACAGCTTCTTACCCAGTAGTAGAGGTGCCCCAGTAATAGTCACTAGTCCTTTAATTCCAGCATGGCAAAGTCAGCCGAATGGCCACACTGATTTCTTTGAGATTTACTTTTCTTGATCTGCAGAGTCCAGGCCACTTATGAGTGGGTCAGGAGACAGCCAGGAAACTCTATTTACCGGTGCGATTGTCCTCATCATTGTCACTCTGGTTTTTACAATGGCCGGGGTGAAGTATAGGAGAAGTGCACCATCTTCAAAAGAAAGGATGCCTGTCATCTACCCTGGGCAGGGGCAGTCACTTCTTTGTCTGTATCTCTGCAGCACTTGACCCACACTAGTCATCTTACTGTACTCAGGAAGTCGGCTTTTGTACTCTTCCCCATTGCTCTCTCGCGGTCGGCTTCCTTCCCACGTCTGCCATCAGGGATACCCTGACTCAGAGCAAGCAGCAAAGAGCTACTAGGTCCTGTCTCACTCTGGAAACCTTCCTAGGTGGCAGAAACAACTTCACCTCCAAGAAGGAAGCTCTAGTCATGCGGCGAGCTACATTCCTATTCTCTTTCCTCTTATCAGGGCCTACTGCCCATTGGTCATAGTCCCCAATTTTTCCAACCTTTATCTGAGTTCCAGATTCAACTGTGGGTGAGCAGTAATTTTCTGGTGAAGGTTTACCACAGACTTTGGACATGTTGCTATTTGGTGGAAATTCCTTATAAAAATTTTACTGTGGGGATTGAAAAGAAGGGAACTCTCTGTTTCTACGTTCCCCGTCGTTCTCCTTGAACTCTCCCAGCACTGGAGGGGAGGAGTTGTTAATCTGACTGATCACATTAGAGAAATCTCTTCCATACAAAGGGGATTGGTCCCTGCTTCAAAAGGACAAGCCCACGAGCCCCTCTTCTGTGTCTTCCTCTTCCACCTGTGTCCCTGGAGCAGCAAGGTAATTCAGGGCATCTCTCACACTGACCTTCTCTTCTCCCACACAGCAGCAGTTATCATCAGGCTCAGGATTCAATTCGCAGTGGTCCTACTGAAGCCCGGATAATCAGAGCTCTGCTGTGGGAGAAGGCACGGAGGGCAGGCAGGCCATGCTTAGTCCGGCTCAGAATAAACGAGCACTTTGCTTTCCTCCACTATTAATCTCCAAATTCCTGTCTCAGTTACGGCTGTGGTCTAGGGCAAGATTCCAGTCTTCTGGCTAGTAGGGCCATGCAAGTGCCATCCTGATCCTCTTATTTTTACCATTTCCAGCCTCATCCAGTTCTTAACACGGATGAGCCAATTTGATGCCTTCACACCTTACCCCTAATTCTCCCCACGGTGTGTAACCCTAGAAGACCACAAGCTCACCCAAGAATATTCAAAAGCTCTATCTCCAGAGATTTTGATCTTATTGGCCTGGCAGTGGAGGCTGTACGTGCTACCAAGGAATTTTGGTGGCAGCCAAGGTGAATAGTCGCTGCTGGGCAGGTGACAGTCTCGTAGTACAAGCTGATAAGCATTTGCTGTTGTTTACATGTGTTTGAGCTCCATCTTCATCAGCCCGAAATAAGCTATTGGTAAATTTTGTTAGAAAACTCAGTACTGGGCCACCTACTTTTCTACTTTTGGGCGAAAGTCCTGGCTTTTCTGTTTTGTTATGTTGTGTTTTCGGCGCTGGGGTTCAAACTCAGAGCCTCGCACTAAACATGCTCTCTACCACCAAGACACAGCCCCAGCCCTAAGTCCTGGCTTTCTTTGCTTTTCAAAGTTTGATTAGAGTTTAGACACAAGGGCATGCAGAGGTTGTCCTGTGCTTGTGCTGGAGCTCTCAAGCCTTGTTGCTGCTTCCTTGTTGGAAGATTCCTCATGTCTGATTGCTCTTCTCACCAGCTCATGTCTGATTGCTTTTCTCTTCCTAGGTGGCCTACTTTCCTAGTCTTACTCTAGATAACAATTTCCTACCCAGGTCAGGGGCGATAAACCTGTTGAGGGACAAGGCTGGATCTAGAACCACAGAAGGCACTACAAATGCAAGTCAACAGAAATCTGAATTTCAACTAAGGTAAACAAGCTCTGTGCTTCAAAAATTTGTTTAAATGCCTCAATGCTATGCTGAATTCCCAAACTCACACAACAATTAAGGGAAAGTTCCTGTCTCAGAAGGGATTTCCTCTGTGCAACCTCCACAAAACACACCTGATGGGAGGTAAGAAAGATCAATAAATATGGCCTGAGTGGGGCCCTGGCCAGCTTTGAGTCACAGACAGTTGACAGTACAGACACCCCAGGGTCTCATGGGACTCCCTAATGGGTCTCTGGTAGTAGCTAATGACAGTATGAGACAGAGGGAGTGAGCTTTACCAAAGGCTGAGGTCCATGAGTGTCCCTGAACTGCCTCAGCCTCCCTAGGAGTAAACTAACAAAATGAGCAAGGGGACCTCTCCTTGTTCTGGTATTTTCTATGATCTTATCAGTATTTAATTATTTCAGGCAAATTCCTCATCAGGGTGAAGACTGAAGAATCAATGCTGATATCTGATAAAGATCTAATGCAACTAAAAGTTTTTAAAACAGTGCAAAAAATGGGAACTCAAAATGATGACAGATGGAAGGCTTCTTCCCTCCTATGATTACTTGTTTCTACTTCTCATTTGTTTTGAGTTTTGGTTGTTTTTCTTGAAGGGGTTATTTTGGGCAGAGTTGGTAATATTTGTTTTTTTGACATGTGAAAGCCAACTAACTTGCAAAAGAAAAATGCTATCCAAGAAACAAACAAAATTGTATTGTTATGCCAGCTAGTCATGAGGAAGACATCTATCTTCAGATCATCTCCAGCTGTACGCTCATTTCAGGAGATCCAGCTCACTCAAGAGTAACTGACTAAGGCCAATGGAAAGTCCTGAAGCTCCAGGCCTTGCATTTCTTTGGAAGAGCCTGCCTTCAGAAAGTTAAAAGTGCAAGGGTGATACCTAGATATTGGGCATTTTTTTTTTTTTTGGTACCGTGATTAAACTCAGGACCTTGTGCTCATGAGGCATGTGGTGGCACCACTGAACTAAATCCTGGCCACCTGGCATTTCATTTTTTAAGGAATAAAATACAGTACCTAGTTAAAAGTCTAAGTAGATTCCCCCCTCCACTGCCCTCTTCCCCCATCATCTCCTCCTTTTGCTCCTCCTCCATCACACCCCCTGCCTCTCCCTCTCCATCACTTCTATACGGCATCAATATTATCAACCCCTACCCTCTATCTGCTGGGGCTGGAAAACTTGTCCTATAAAAGTTCACGAAGTAAATGCTTCAGGATTTACAGTCTCTGTCACAACTCGTCAGCTCTGTGGATGATTCAACTTGTTCTGCCAACTTCTGTAGCACAAAATCCGCCACAGACCCTGCATAAATAATGGGTGTGGCTCCAGTCAGCAGCAGCAGACTCCTACTATAGGGCACCAAGAACCAACTGCCACCCCTCAGCTCCGCTACCACACAGGCTCCAGGAGGCTGCAGTGTGACCACCTAGGCGTCATCTGTGTTGGAGGTGTGGGAATCGCTGGGTGTGTATACATGGATAAACCACAGGAAATGAGACAGAAAAGAAACAGTTAAATCCTACAGATCCTAAGCAACATTACCAACTTCCTGCTCCGGTTCACCTGGCAAATAAGCTGCCTCCCTACAGTCACCACTGTTCCCTGCTTGTCACAGCTGAGAGGAAGAGGGCTGAGTTCAAGCCTGAGCTCCTCTACATAGTCTCACGGCAAGTTTTGGCAAGGCCCTGGGACATGTCAGCACCCCAACTGGCAATGGAGCTGTGAAAAGGGTTGAAGGGAAATCTGCACTGCCCTGCTCCCCGGACTGAGAGGAATGAAAGGTGATTAAAGGGCGTCATCAGCATGGGGGCTTCTCAGTGCAAATCAATGATTCTCCCAAGTGGATATGTGCTCATTTGTGAACCCACTTAACACGTTGATTCAGAAACATTCACAGCCTCCACACAGCCGGCTGATTTGATTGGAACAAGTCTTTAAGCCAATGAAGGAAAGAAAAGATGAAAATGAGAAGACAAAGGGAGTGGATTGTACAATTTCTGAAACCATGATAATGGCAGGCATATATAGTGTGTGTGTGTGTGTGTGTGTGTGTGTGTGTGTAAAGGCTAGATTTACAAAAATAATTTATCTACAATTTAACAGTCGAAAGTGTCATCCCTGGCTGGAATGAGACCTTCACAGGCCATCCTCTAAAAACAACAGGCTACTCTGAGTAAATAGGAGAGAAGATCACAAGGAAAATTTAGGATAGAGAATACAATCTCCCCAGCACAGAAGTCCAGTGATTGTCTGCACACCTGCTCTGATGGTCCTTGGACCTTCAGTCATAAGCATTCCTTATCATCACAGCCCCTTCCCTAAGTCTATATAAACTTAATTTCTCTCCCAGCTGTTCTCTCTCTCCCTTCCCCCTCATCCACACACAGATATAATAAATTTGGCTCCTCCCAGCTAGCTAATAAAATCTGCCCCCAGTTTCAGTTCTTGTTCATGCCTGGACAGGAATAAAGCTTTTTCTTGTAAAGCCTGTGTTTGAGTGGCCGCTGACATACTGTTTATAACAAAAAGTGGCCCTGGAAGCCAACTACAGTCAAGTGGGCCAAGGTATATTAGGTTCTGTTCATTCCTATGGCTGATGTAATAACCACAAAGTGGGTGTCTGAGGCAATGTAAATTTGTTTCCTCATAGTTGCAGCCAGAGGTCTGAAATGAGGGTGTTGGAAGGACAGTCTCTTTGAAGGGTCCAGGGAACAATTCATTCTCTAACTCTTCAGGCTTGAGGTGACTATGAGCTTTCCCTGGCTACATCACTCCAATCTCTGCCTGTGTGGTCTTACTGCCTCTTCCTTTTGCGTCTGCCAAATCTCCCTTGTGAATTCTTAACAGGACACTTCCCATTGGGTTGAAGGCCTACCTGAATGATTCAAGCTGTTCTCTGCAACTCAAGATCTCTAACTCACATCTGCAAAAGACCCTTCTTCCAAATAAGGTCATATTCACAGGTGCCAGGGAGATGATATGGTGAAAACTTTGGAGGGGGGCATTTTATGCCTACTACAAACCAGGCTTCCTGTCATAGCCATCTCCCCAGCAACCACAACTCTGGTGGAACTCAAGGCCATATGCTTGGTTAGATCATCAACCGTGGAGAGCTTCTGGAAAATGAAAATTGTTCAAATGGTGAAATGCTGTCTGGCTAATAGTCAACAGGGACAATAAATCTGAAACAGAAAAAGCACATGTTATGTGTAGTGTGCTATTAGGCTGATAATGGAGCAGCCAGTGAAGGCCACAAAGCACTAGTCTTGACCGTACATATCCCCTATTCCTAGAGGAAAAGTGGAACTGAGAGAGTCAGAAGAGAGAAGACTCACCGACCTATGTACCTGTAATTGTCAGATGTTATTTCACTTGACTTTCACAGCACCATGAGAGGCTGCATTGTCCCTCTTTTACATATGAAACAAACACAACTAAAGCTTAGTTGGGTTGAAACCTCAGGCCATAGATGAGGGTGTTAGTATTTATGCCCAGCTCTGTCCCGTGTGAGCCCACACTGTGTTTTGCCCAATGCAAACGCTTCAGTGATGTAAGGTGACAAGGCCTGGTGCTCTCCTTCCTAATACTTGCATCCAAGATCACAAAGCTTGGTGGAGGCCAACTGGGGGGATGAGTATGAGAACCACAGCAGCCAGAGACTTCTTGAACAACGCTGAGCCCTTGTCAAGCTGGCAGCCCTATTCTGGGGGCCTTTTAGAGTTATCTGAGTAGTGGTCAATATGCCACCAACTTCCCTTCCTCTCTTCTTGCAAGCCCTAGAAACTCTGGAGTTTTCCACTGCTACTCTCCCCCTCCAGTCTCTGTGCAGGACCTCAAGGTTCAGACAGAGAGGAGAAAGGAACTGCTGTCTGCTGAGCTGCCACTTCTTTCACATTTTTGAGATCTCAATTCAAAAGCTACCACCTTGATCTTCCCAGTCTACAGTAACCACCCTGTTTCATATATACACAGCCTGCTCTATCACATCAATGTTTATTTTCTTAATGATGCTTATCACAACCTGAAATTATCTAGTTTATAAATTTACTGCTTTTTTATCCATCTCCTCCTCTCTTTAGGAGCCTGAAAACTTCTGATTGTCCTGTACTACATCCTTAATTCCTGGACTAGTCTGGTGCATGGTCGTGACTCAAAAAATGAAAAGCATGAATGAATGCATACAAGCACACATCAGGAGGTTCTGTTTTCAGCAAGGATGCTGAGCCCACCCTGAGCTCTTCTCCTGAGGTTAGAGATCAGGTCCCCATCGAGATCCCAGCATGCACTGTTTCTGTCACACCCTGGAATGCATTCAGTCAAGTGGGTTTTCTCTTTCTTCCCCGGAGTTGCACCAAAAGAGCCACCCAGGACAGACTGAATACATATTGCCTCTTCTCATTGGAGGCCCCAGTAACTACACTGAGAAACAGTACAAAATTAGTGTAGTGTAGCCCATAAATTCTGAAAATCCCTGAATCTAGTTAATAGAGCAATTTTTAGCAAGTGAAGCACTTTTGTGGCAGCCGCAGAGCAATTTAGGGAAGCAACTGCTCTCTTCTAAATTGTGAAGTATCTTTACACTAGCCTTCTGCCACTGCCCAGGAGACAGACATCAGCTCACTGACAAAATATATTCTTGGTATTGACAAAACACAGGGCAAGAAACAAAGCAAAAGTCAGTAGCCAGCAGCTCCTAATCTTGCCTTTCCAATTATTGACCTAAGGGATCTCTATGCTTTCTTTTGAGGAGAATGAAGAAAGGTTAAAGCAGAACAATCTTCAAATGCACTTCCAGAGAAGGGGGAGCTGTAAATGACCTGCCAGGAGGGGAGCAAGTAGGGTGTAAAGGGTTCTTTTATTTGGTGAATGCTTCACAGTCATCTTCACTACTGCCTTTCAGAATCCCTCCTGCTATGCTACACACACACACACACACACACACACACACACACACACCTTCCTTGCATTTGATTCAAACGCAAAGGTGAAGCATGTTGGAGGAGCGACATGAGCGCTGTGAGTGAACTGTGTGGGCGTTCCTCTCTTTGGCCTCTGTACAAATCCCAGGTGGACAACAGGGAGTCCTGCAGCTGGAGTTAGGCAGCAGGTAAGGAATAACAAAGGGTGTACAGTGGTAGGCTTAGCACATGTGCAAATGCACATACACGTCTGTGCACAGATATGGCCTCAGCCTTGGTCTTTTTCTGACATATACCTTTACACTGAGAGCTACAAAAATGTTCAAAGGCAGTGCAGAAAGTCACCATATATCCTTTACCTAGCTTCCCACGGTGCTAATGCTCATACAGCCAGGGCGTATTTGCCAACACTAAGAAGTTAACATCAGTAGAGTATGGTTACTTAAATTACAAACTCCAGATTCCACCTTTTATTTTTTATTTTTTAACGAATGCTCTTTTTCTGTTCCAGAATCCAACCCAGGGCATCATGTTGCATTTAGGGTATTTCTAATATTGAAGACTGTGAATGGCATACCCCTCAGTTCCTTAGAAAGTGGGGTTTGGAAATAGAGAAAAATGACTCTCAGACCTGAGTTTTCTCAGTTTTATCTTTAGTTTCTTTCCCTTTGAAAAATAATTTAACCTATGTCTTGGATTACATTGCTTATCTGTACAATGGAGCTAGTAGTGGAACTTGCTTCATGAGATTCTTATGAAAATTAAATAAAATAATTCTAGAAAGTGCTAAGCAAAAGGCTGGGCAGGCTATCTGCTCAACAAATGTTAGCTACTGCAATTAGCACGTGTTAATTAATAATGATACAGGAGATGAGACGGGACCTCCAAATGATATGAGGAATATTATAATTTCCAACCTGCTAGATGTCTGATATGTTGAGTCTGTGTTCTCTAAAATCAAAGAATGAATTCTAGGAACAGTGGAGGTTAAGAGTAGGAAATGTGTATTGAGAGGATAGCTCCTGACAGGCAGGAGTCCTGAATGGGTAGCCGAGGACTCCACTTTTGAGGGCAAGCTTTCTAGAGCAAAACCCAAGTGGGTACAACATGGGCCACAGCTCTGGTCAATCAATAAGGTTACAAGTATAGTCACTTAGGTAATAGAGATGCAATTTGGAACAAGTCACATAACAAGTGTGCATGGGAAAAACAAAGACATTTTCTAAGAAATGATGGGTCCAGATGTCTTGGTCACCTGCTGCGGTGACTGATGTCTGTGTAGACTTCATTAGGCCAGGTGTCACCACCTATCTTGTCCTTTGGGGAAGTAAGCAGGCCTGGCCATTTCATCTTTATCATGGGCCCTGGTCTCCAACAGGTGCATCTCCGGCCATGGTTGTAATGTGTTTTCATCTTTTGCACTAACTCTGTCAAGGGCCCAGCCCTATATGACTGCCTGTAATATTTTTACCTAACTTAGCTGTGTATAAGAACAAGAGGATCAATCATATTCCACGCATGGATTCACCAATCAATGAATGGTCACGATCAATTTTGAGATAGAGGCTCCCAAATCTGAAAAACAGTAGTTTTTGTGTACAGCCAACCAAAGACTTGGGTGTGGTTACTGAAGTCAGGAGCTACTGATCTGAGTCTTGGCTTCTCTTTCTTGGCTGTGTCTGGCCAGGGCTGTGACAATTGTGTAGTAGTGACAGAAGAGGGACACAGACAGCCAGCCAGCTGGCTTTGTCCTCACTGCTAAAAATGTCTGGAACTCAGCATGAACAGGTGGCCCGGGGCCAGGCCTGGGATAGTGCTGCCCGTTAGCTTTGTACCTTGCTCCAGAAACAAATCAGCTCCACTTCTTCAATCAGGGACATCTACGTGAGGACTCTCGACTCTATTCCAGGGAGAAGAGGATGGGTGTGAATATATCCTAAGTGTCCCGTGAGCCAAGCCCTGCACAGTTGTCTTCAGTTTTTTTTTTTTTCATACACTCCTACTCATAAAACATTTTGACCAAATTTTGTTAAGTAAGAATAAATAACCTACACATATTACTGAACTGATGTGTACGGTAGAGAATATGTACCCAAACAGGTATTGAAATGAATGATTTGCAGATGAAATAAATGTCAAATCAATTAAAACCCATCAGAACTGTCAGGAGATAAATGTAAATCCTCCGCTCAGTTTTCTTAATAATTTTCAGCTTCTAAGGCAGCTTCTTGTTCACTATGATTAGCCTATTGCTATGGTTTATATTTGGATATTCCCCCAAAGCCCCATGCATTCAGAGGTGGAGCTTGCAGAAGGTGACAGGATGACGGGGGCACAGCAAGTGGCTTGGTGTTAGGAAGTAAGGTCTGGTCGGAAGAGGAGGGTCACTGGGGCCGTGACCTGCATATGTTCATCTCTTCTCTGCGTCCTGCTTGCCATGAAGTGAGCAACTTTTCTCCACCCAGGCTTTTCTACCATGCCAGCAACCATTAAGGACTAAACATGAGCCAAAATAAACCTCTCCTTCCTGCAGGTTAGATGTTGGGTATGTTGTCCTAGCAATGAGGAAAGTGACCAAGACACCTGCCTTTACTGCTATATCTTACTGGAGCTGACACAGAAACTTCTCCCTTCTTTCCTTTTCCCCTTCCCTTCCCCCTTTCGCTCCTCTCTCTCTCTTTCTCCTTCTGGTTTATATGGACCTTTTTTTTTTTTAAAGCTGTTATCCATAGTAGTTATCAGGTTTTGGGTTTTTTCGTTTTGGGTTTTGTATGGTAAAGGGTATAACAATGACTATTTATTTATTTACATTTATAAAGAATAGAAGTTTATTTCAGCTCATAGCTCCAGAGGCTGGGAAATCCAAGAGCAGAGCACTGACACCTTCTTGGCACCTGATGAATCCTTTCTTCCTGGGGCCTGACATGGCAGAGGGCGTCACGTGGAAAGAAAGAGCCATTGATTTTAGCTGGATAATGTACATTTATATTTCAACTGATATGTGAACACACTCATGGTATATATTATGATAATTCTTTTGGGGGAGGGATGCTGGAGATTGAAGCCAGGGTGTCACCCACACTAGGCATGAACTCCACACCAGAAACACACCTCTCTGACCTTGGGGTGGAGTATGATAATTCTATGTAGAAACGCAACAGGTAGTGGCCAAATCAGCATAATACTCATTTCCATCTCCTCAAACCACAGCACTAATTCTGCCCTCCCTCTGTTGTGCTGTTCCCTATCTAATCTCTCTGCACCCCTTCTTTTCTCCCTTCCTAGTGTCTACTGAACACCATTCCACTCTTCTCTATAAAATCAATTATTTTTAGTTTCCACAAATGAGAGAGAACATGTGTTTGTCTTCCTGAGCCTGGTTTATTTTGGTTAACCTGATGTCTTCCAATTCCATTCACATTGGGGCAAATGAGAGGTTTTCACTTTTTTCTTTTTTTAATGACTGAATAAGATTCTATTGGGTATATGTTGCTTTAGCTTTTGACTAGCATCTAATGTGTGGTTTTCGTTCAAAACCTTCTTAAGACACTTCTTCAGTTCAGCAAGGTTTGTTGAGCTTAGCTAGATAGTGTACTCTGTGTACAGCTGAGCTGGAAGAGGTGAATTGCAGTAAAACCCCACAGTGTCCTAAAGTGAATGCTGGGGGATAGAGCCGCCAACACTTTCTGGTTCCAGCAAGCTATGTTCTTTTGAGTGTATGTCCAGGACGTGCAGCACATATGGACTGGGGTCCATCCATAATATCAGATACTGGTAAAATTTTAACTACAAATTAAGTGCAAAACTAACATAGAAATGTTAAAAATTTCCTAACACACTCCAAAGAACAGCCTCATGCACCTGCCGGAGCACTCAGCCCTCTCTGGATTCTATGGTGACACTGCCCTGAATTGTGCCTCCATCCCTATGGGTAAGTGGACAAGGAAGGATCTCTCCCATTCTTCACAAGACCCAGATACAGATCCAGTCTGCATACATCAGCCAGCAAAGAATTCTGCCAGTGGGGCTCAAGCCCACTTCCAAACACCAGGTCATCAGGCTTTTACTCTGACCTCTTTTTTATCCCGCTACCTCTGCCAATGTGGCTCCCTCCTCCTCCCACCTATTGGCATTGTGAAAAATAAACACCAGCATCCAGAGGCCCCAAGCTCAGCAGTGAAATAGCCCCAGACACCATGGCACCATGGCAGTTGAGGATGGTTGACTGCCCTCCTGGCTTTTTGCAGAAAATGCTTGTGTGAGAAAGTCCAGATACTTTTGAAGAATTTGAGACTAGGGGAAATCAGACTGCACCCTAACATGAATAGTAAAGAATGAATCCAGTAAAAGGTGGATGAGAAGCTGGGTGTCTCAGTGGTACATGACTGTAATCCTAGCACTGGGAGTGCCTGAGGACAAGGGAGCACCAGTTTGAGTCCTGCCTGGCAGGGCAACTCAGCAACTTATCAAAACTCTGTCTCAAAATTAAAAGGAAAAATATGTATGGCTGGAGATGTAGCTCAGCACAAAGTTCCTGAGTTCAATACCCACTACTGAAAAAAAAAAAAAAAACTGGCTCTAAGATCTGAGGGTACAACTCGCTAGGAAATATAGCATGCATGAAGTCCTGCAATAAAGAAAGAGAGTAAGAAAAAAAAAGAAAGAATCCTGGCTCTTGATTTGGAAGGCATGAATATAAATTGTAGTTCAATCCTTCCCAGTTCCATACAACCTCGATTACTAAGTTTCAGTTTCCCTAACTGTAAAACACTAAAACTTTGGTTGTTGTAAGGATTTAAGAGCACCTTTATAGAACCCAACACAGCACCCAATATGTGGTGATATTCAGTAACCAGAAGCTGTGAGCGCCATTGTATTTCCAGGGCAGTGGGCCTAGGCAGAACCACTGTGCTTGTCCAAATCCTTCACCCTACATGAAGCCTTGGGCTACTCCCTCTGCTCTCCAAGTTGGCTCCCCAAGGACAAAACCCTACACAGGGTCATCCTCAGACTCCACTCAACTTTGCAAGTCCCAATTTCAAGTCGCTGTATTTAGATGCTAAGGAAAACCTTTTAAGTAAGAATCTCACTTGTACACCAGTGGAAAGAAAAATATTTTCCTTTACAGAAAAAATTAAGGATGACTGAGGTGCTTCTTAAATCCCAATTTTTTTTCATAATGAAATGATTCTTCTTGTCCCTCGGTTGATATTATGTTGACTTCTTTTGTGTGTTAACATGTTCCTTATACACTATTGACTATAGTTCTAAGAAAGCACTCTGGAAGGAGCTTGCCAGTAGAACTGCAGACTAAGAGAGAAAGGGTAAGACTCACAGGGCCCTTAAACCTGGGCAGAACCATCTCACAAGAGGTGGGAGCATTTGGAAATGTGAGGTAGAATTTACTTGAGGGTCATAATGACTAAGGGGCACTGCTGGCATTTAGTGTTGGGAAGTAGAGATGCTAAACATCCTACAATGTGCAGAGCAGTCCAACAGCGTGAAGAGCTCTCCCTCAAATAGACCAGCAACTCTCCAAATGAATTATCCTTGGAATGCTCCTGGGCATTGAAGGGGTACCTTACACTAGGTAAGCACACATACCAGAAGCTGGAACCATTGGATGGGCCTTAGGAGGCACAGTGGTGGGGCCAGCTCCATTGTCTGTATTGTGTGCAACCTTTATGCATGGAATCCCCTTCCTGAAGGGCATTTGCACTACACTGTAGGCTCCAAGCCAACACACCATGCCCAGCCTTTCTGTGAACTCCAAGGATGCCATGGTAATTTTATACAATGGTTGCTCCATACTGGTTTGGCAACTTGGTTTTAAAAGGCAAGCGAGGCTATCTTCAGTTCAATGGGCTAGGTGGGCAATATTCTGGCACGAGGAAGACAAGAAGGCACCTATCCCAAGAAAAGCAGGGGCTACAGAGATAATGGGAAGCCAAAGGCCTAGAATAGCGATTGTCAAGTATAACTGCCAGCATTAGGGTTAGATGCTGGCTCAATATATACTGGAGTGGTTCTGTTCTAAAGAAAATTTGGAGCTGGTGAAAGCTCACTGGCATTATTGCTGACAAATTCTCTGGATCAGAAATCTGTATTTTGAGATAGTCTTTCAAGGTATCTGGGCTTTTGGTTGAGGCATAACAATTACAAATTATAAATTACAAATGGGGTGGGGATTTAGCTCAGGCAGTGGCCTGCCTCGCAAGCAGAAGGTCCCAAGTTTGATCCTTGGCACCAATCAATCAATCAATAAGAAATATGATTTCTAGATACATTTAAAAATTTTAAAAGAACGTTTCTTTCAAAAATGGCAGTCAGCATCAGATTACTGTGTGGCAAGAAAGATTAATGTAACCCTCAAAACTAAAGTTAGAAAGTTCCAGAAAAACAATACCTGGCATCATCTGAGTGATTAGTATGCTGGAAGTTGACAAGGACAGCTCATTTCCTCCTCACAATACAGCATCTTTGTGAGTTGGGTACAGTTACCATGATCCCCATTTTACAAAGGGTGAAAGTGAGGCTTAGAAACATTATATGACTTGGCTATGTTTATACTTTAGTAATTGACTGAGTTAGGATTTGAACTCAGGCAGCAAGACTTGCTGAATCTTAAGCCTGAACACTTCTGGTATCTTCTGGAACAAAGACATTTCTCATTTGGCCCCTCAAGAAGACAAGGATCTCATTGAGTGCCTTATATCTGCCCAGACTTGCCAATTAGTGAAGCTTTCCTTTGTCTCTAGCGGATGTGGACCACTGGAATTGGAATGAAATAGAAGAATCTGTCAGCATCCCCCTGACCAAAGGAAATATGTATACCCTGGAGAGTTGGCTTCTAGTTTGCGATTTTTAGAATTTATAAGGCTCTACTGCTTCAAAATAATTGTTTTTTTTTTCAAACTGACAGCTCATTACCCCAGATGAGAAACTTTTAGATCATTTTCTCGTTGGAAGAAAAGCAAAACAAAACAAAAAGACTAATTCTGCAATGAAAAAGAGTTCTATACTGACATAAAGAGTTGAGTCATCCAAGAAATACACTGATTATTTTAAGCACTGTGAAGTTCAATATTTTCAGTGATTAACAACAAATGCTGGACTTGTCAATTATGGGCAGCTAAGAGAGCCTATGTGACTTTACACTTTTTTATTTTGTTACTCTAACACCATCTGTCACTAGTTCTGAGGTAGTCTCACTAGATGATCTTTCCACAAATGATCCTCTTGAGTATTAAACACTGTATATGCAGTACAGCAGCCTCTAAAAATAAGGCATTCTCCTTTTCCTTCCTTTCCACCAAAGCCATTTCTCCAAACCAGGTTTACAACTGTTGGCCTAGTCTTTTTAGTTAATATTAAATAAACACACCCCATTCTCCTTAGCGACTGGAAGCATTGCTTGGGCCAATGTTATTCTTTCCTTTTAATCAACAGTTCTATTGTCCTTCTATAACCGAGGCAGGGGAGGCAGGCATGAGAAGGCTTTACTCAGACTAACTTGGCAGTTGGACCAACATCAGACTTTGGGCCTAGATGGATGTGTTTTATTAAACATTAGCTCCAGTCCCTAATGTGGTGAACTGACCAGACCCTATTCACAAAGTTGGTTTTGTTTGTTTGTTTGTTTGTTTTTACAAAGCCTGTCAACCCTAAAGTCTATCTGGACAACACACTTTGATCTCTGATATAACATTCAATTTCTGGTCAACCTATAAGGAAAATTCAGCTATCATCAAAATCACCCTTGTGAATCCCTTAAAACATTCATCAATACTAAACAGTAATATACTATTCTATACCGTGTCCACATAGTTGGTCCCCTTTTTCTACTACTATGGACCAGGTCATCACTTTTTTGTTTGACCATCAGATAAGGAGAGCTGGCTTGTGTTTTGGGCGCCATGAAGCAGGAAAAACGTATCTGCACCCCTAAATTCCAAATTCACAGAGGCTGAAAGAAGATTCCGAAAATTTATGAGACTGTCATCTCATACTCACCTGAGGCGTTGCTCAGGAAGAACCAGCCCCACTCTACAAAGCCATTCTTTTCCTTTGCTCAACTGTTTGCTCAGCTGAGCTCACGTGTTAAATGTTTGCATGATCAAATTCTCAATCAAGGCTTACTGTGTATTGATTCTTTTCATAAAAATTAATGATTGATTTTTTTTTTTTTTTTTTTTTTTTTTTTTTTTTTTGTAATCGGACAGGCTTACCAAGCATAACTGGTTATCTCAGCCCTGAGATCTTCTTTGGAGACATGGAAAATTGCATAAGAACACTTCAAACAATGTGATGGCTAGGATAGAGGATGTGTAGGTGTGAGAGAGAAGAGAAAAAAGACAGCAGAATAGATGGAACATTGAAAAAGGGAAGGCTTATGTGCAGAAAAGGAGACTTCATATTTTTGCATTCTAGAACTTGTTGGCAAATGGAGAGTTTAGAAATCTCAGTTGTCATCTTGTATTCACAGCACACAGACAGTCCCAAAAGTCCCCAAGTTACGTCTGCCACCAACATCTATGTGCTGTGATTTTTGCTCAAGAGTGCTGGAGAAAGTAAGATAAATAGGTTGTTTTCTCCATTGTTAAGGCCCTCATGATCTAGGAGAGGAAAGCAAGTGAGGAAATGGCAGCTGCACTAAATGCCTGGGTGTGACAAGACACTCCAGGATGGAATGCACAGGACGGATTCTAGGGAGAGGATGGCCCTAGGGCCTCATAGGGGGTGCCTGACAACAGGGTATGTGCTCCCCAGAGCAACAGAAAATGGAGACGGCATCTCAGGGAAGGACACCCCATGCAAATATCCGAATTTAATTTAACCAACTGTAGAAAACTGTCACTATCTTAAACAAATGTTAAATAGGCAGCATTTATTCTGTACACTAGTCAGTAGCTGTGCAAAAGAAGTGAAGCAGAAAATAAACTCCTATGAAATCAATAACTAAAGCGTTATTAAATGAATTATATTTCTTCTACTTCACCTGGTAATTTGTGATGAGTCCATTCACAAAAAATCTCCTCTATTACCACATCATCACCGTTTGGCAAGGTCCTTTAAAGATCCATTTTCTAATTACAATAAATGGAGCTTATTTTAGGTCTTTTCTGAAGACTCACTTCACTCCCTCCCATTATTAGGTCCATAGGCTGAAACTATTCTTTTTTTTTTTTCCCCTTAGGACCAGAAAACACGAACCCATTTATTCATCTCAATGTCACAACATTCAAATTATCTTTTAAGAAAAGCTACAGTGCCATGAAAACTTGCCTTCTTTCTGAAACGAATTCCCATTTGTGAAATAATAGCGAAAGTCAAACAAATATCTCTGGCTGTTGGTACAACTGCACCCCCAGAGACAGAGTTAGCACACATCTATCATCTCTGTGTCACAGACCACACCTGGATGAGGTAGAAGCTGAAACGGCGAACATGCTATCACCTACAAAGGCTCACGTGAAGGAGCTGCCTATGTGGGTTGTCAGTAAATCACCAACCAACACACTCACTGAACAAGAGAACCAGGCTGCACAGTACTGCGTGGATGCATGGATTAGTCCTGGGAAGAAACACATCCCCAGTCCATACCTGACATATAAACCCAAGGAACAGGGTAGGAACAGAACGCATGTGGTCAAACCACATTTGGAACACGGGAACAAGAACCACGCGCCACACCGCCTTATTAATTAAGAGAGCATAGTAAGCTGCCGCAAAGCAAAACAAAGAAACTAATGGACAAATCTAGATGCCAAGAAGAAAGACACCAATTCCAGCTTACTCATTTTAGACAGACGGTACAACTCAAATCTCCAAAATTCTCTGACCTTCTGTTTTTTAATCTGCAGAACAACTGTAAATTGTGGCTCTTAGAAGACTGAAGAGAAAATTAAAAGTGATGCATAGGTACATAGGCCCTCAGTCCAGGGTGGCTCAACTCTAGCTCTGTGTTTCTAGTCCTATATTTTTAGCCCAGTTATTTTCTGCAATGTTAGGTTTTTCTAAATGAATTGTATAATCTGTGGAGGCAGAAACCTTTTGCTTTTATTTATTATTATTATTATTATTATT
>NW_022900948.1:26658753-26688268 GCF_012274545.1 Fukomys damarensis | reverse complement strand
TATTATTATTATTTGGTGTTTTTGAGAAAGGGTCTCCCTATGTAGTTGAGACTGACCTGGAACTCACTATGTAGCCCAGGCTGGTCGGACGGCGTGATCCTCTTGCCTCAGCCTCCTGAGTGCTGGGATTATAGGAGTGCGCGACCATGCCTGGCCTGCTTTTTTGCTTTTAAACTGAAGCTTTACACACCATTGAGCTGAAAATACAGTTAGGTTTCTTTATTTGTTTGTTTGCTTTTTGTTTTGTTTTTTTGCCAGTGGCACTCATGCCCAGAGGATGAATCTTCACAGTACTGTTTCCTTGTGCATGTGACTAGGCTGGGGTGGACACGTGAATGAGACAAGCCAATGAGATGAAGGTGAGGTCTGCTGGGGAGAGAATGGATTCTCAATCAGTACATGATTATGGAGTCTGGCAACTCATTCTTGTTTACTTCTTTTTCAGTATTGGGGCTGAGACTCCTGGACGGAATGCCAAGAAACTGCTCTCGTACTGAGCTACCCCCACAGCCCCAACTCATAATTCTTAAAAGTACTACAGACAATTCTGACACCCAGCCAGCTTGACAACAGTTCTTCCAGACCATTGGCTCTCAAGCTTCTTTGATCCTTACCTACTCCTTTCCCTTTTAGAAATTCCAAATATTTACATGCATGCCACATTATGTGAGCTTTGCTAGTAAAAAGCAGCTAGAATTTTAATAGAACTAATTGGAGTCCCTGGACTAATTAGAGTCTGCAGGAGCATGCCAATTTGAGTTCAGAAAGACCCTTAATACCTCATTTAAGAGGTTACTTACTCTAGCAACCCTTATTCATAAGGAAAAAAAGCTAGCATTTTAGGGGATTATTCATCACTCATCGAAGCAAGGACTCTTATTTTTATCTCAGTTCCAAATCAGTCAAGAGAGCCATACCTTTGAGAAAATGGTATTTTGAAAATCGCTGCACTAGAATGTAATCATGCCATTTGGAATCAACTATGCCCGCTTATAAAACATGTGAAAAACTGTGTGATCACAACTTCATTCATCGCCAATAGAAATACCAAGCAGCATTGTCAGATTTATCTGCTCTTGACTCTCATGTTATTTGTACCTTCAGGCAATTTTTCTCACAAATTTCACATTTTTTGCTTTTTCCTAATTCTCTCTTTCTCCAAATTATTTCAGACAAACTGCTTTCCCTAGCTTCTTTGTGCAAGCCAAAAACTATCCAAATTATAAAGTAAACCAACACATTAAAAATCTACTTTTCAGTTCAGTTATGTAAATACCAGTATTACCTTCTAAAATTCTCGAGAATTTCCCTCAGAGAATTTCCACGAAACACTTCAGCTGCCCCTTTTAGGGCCTGATCAAATATACATTTTCTTAAGCCCCAACATTCATGATAAAAACAAAACTGTATTTTAAATTCAATTTTAGAGTTCTATTTTATTTTATTTACAAGGGAAACTTTTTCTAATTTCTTTGGAAATAGGCACCCATTCATTACATGGTGAACAGATACTTGTGAAGCAGTCTGGGAAGGTAAAAATTCTAAGACATAGCCTATCATCTTGTTGTACAGTCCCTTTATAGATTGGTAATTTTATGGTAATATCAAAATCTTCTTTCTTTATTTAAACAATACATTATTAACAGCAATGATAATAAAAGACAAACATGAAACAGTATGCCCAAGAGATCTGACCTGCCATTTTGTATTTTAAAATAACTACCTGGCAGACATAACTGTTCAGTTTTTCATAAGGGAAAGCAATAAATCTATTTCTAGACCTGTATTATGGCTCCCATATGTACATGCCTGTTTTTGAATGACCTAATGGCTCCATTTAGTAGCAATGAAAGCCAACTGGAGATCGACAAAAACCAAAAGCCATGCAACTGTCAAAAGCAATCTGAGACTTTTACATAAGGGTCCATCTATAGGGGATAGTACAGCTCCCAAGAGAGAAAGGACCAAATACATTATTAGGGCTTTGGTTAATAGGCCCCGCATAAGCAGAACTGTCCCGTTGTCTCAGCTCTTCAAACTCCAGGCAACCTTCAGAAATAAAAAGCAACAATATTAGAGGGCATGGTGACAAAGACAGCGATGATCAGACATCACCACTACAGCAACAGGGGTCAGAAAACCGGAAGGGGCAGCTTAGTGCTGAATCCCTCTAAAGGTAGATTTCAAAAATCTACTACCCTCCCACACACCTCCATACTCTAGTCCCTACCCCTAAATCTACCAAGAAACAGGAAGGACGAGGGAGTTGAGATGAGGATGCATTCCTGAAACTATTATGAGAGATGAGGTGAGAGATGGGAGAAACCACTGGCATTGCTTTAAGAGGCAGACATGTCACTCACATTCCCACCTCATCATTCCCCTAGTTAGTGGCCTTGAAGGTTTGTGATGCAGTATTAAAAAATACTATAGTACAAAGGCTTCGAAAGAATATACGAATTGGAGTCAAACTACTTCTTTCTCTTTGTTAAGATTGTAATGTAAAAAGCATTCATTTGTATATAGCACTAAAAAAATCTCATTATCCTCCCAACCTACACATAACAAATAATTCTGTCAGGAACTGGCTCATTCTTTCCATTCGGTAGATCGTTGAGCTTCCCCTGATTCCCTACAGGGCCAGGGAGTGCCAACTCTCCACAAGGGGGCCAGGGCCATGGCTGAGCAGACTGAGAGAAGATTCTGATCTTCAGCCACAAGTTACTACGATAGATTTCCCACTGTGGGTCACCCTCTACAATAAGACAGGTCGCCTCTCCAATTATAGGACCCTTCAAGTGACTCAAAGGTATCTCTGTGTCTTCCAATTAAACAGACACTAAAGGCTCTGCCAGGAGAAGGACTCGAATAAGATTCTAGTCATTCACTGGTGGAGACATGATTGGATCTCAAGTATTCTATGTAGGCCTAAGGTTGTTCCCAGAACTTCCTCATGATCCCTTTAATCCCGAGGCTCATCAGAACCACATCTTCCCATGGGAGTTCGGGGCAGAGCCACCTGACCATCTCAAGTTAGACATGTGGTCATAAAACGGATCCAGCTGCATGGGCTGTGTCTGTGTGTACAGACTTAGGCATATTAGGTGCTTTTGGGTATCTGTCTGGCTGAATACGTGTCCTCTTCTCTAGTTTTATCTTGCCTTCAGAAGAGTGGCCTCTGGAGCCATTGTGGAACAATATGTCCCAGCCTCTGGCCATAGGTGAGTGAAAGGAGTCTGTGATGTGGCTGGGCTTGTGACACTTGAACAGAGAAACTTAGAAATATGGTGGGACAGCCATACTTAATCAGCTTTATATATTAGTTACTTTCCTGTCACTGGGACAAAATACCTGGCCCACTTAGGAGAGACATTTATATTAGCTCATAGTTTCAGAGGTATAGTTGGTTGGTTCTAAGGCAGATATGCATGGCGCAGGAACACTGCTCAATCCATGGCAGCCAGGAAGTGGAGAGAGAAAGGAAGAGTCTAGATCAAGGTCACACCCCCAGTGACTCACCTCTGACCAAGACTCAGCTCCTAACAGCACATGAACTCATCAGCAGATAAACACTGAGTACAGCACCCCCAGATCGAGTACAGCACCCCCAGATCTAATCAACTTCCCAAAGCCCCACCTCAGTGACTTCTAGGGGAACATTCTAGATCTAAACTACAATGCTACATGAATCAGAAAAACAGAGGAAGCTAGGCAGAGAAATGGAAGAGGAAAGGAAGAGCGAAGGAAAGAAAGGATGGACATATAAGATGGGCAGAGATATGAAAGAGGAAATATTCTCGTGATTTTTGGTGTTTTCCTTAGGTCCAGCCTTGTTTATTTCTGATTCTGTGAGACCTCCCTGTGCCATTATTATAACTCCTTCTCCTCTTTTCCTTGAGCTAGCTCAAGCTGGTATCTATTTCTTAGAACCCCAGGCTCCCCTAACACACTTCTCATGTAAAATGCAACTGTGGATCTGGTATTATTTTACCTTTCAAATCTGATTAGCTGCATGAACAGCGAACGAATAACAGAAAGGCACCCAGGTCTAGAAGGAAAAACATCAACTTATGAAAAGCTCATTTTTTCACTAAAAAATAAAATAAAGATAAAATGTCTTTGGTCCCAGTGGAATCTGAGGCATTCCATGTTTTTGACCCAAGAAGATCATTTTACAAAGGTCATTATAAGCCTAGCGGAGAAATGTCTGGGGAAGGCATTAGGTGGGCACAGGAAATTTCCCCATTCCATGGAGCCACAAGTCCCTTATTAATAGGAGTACACAGAGGAAGCATCATTGACGATTTGATGCAGTTATATCTTCCACCCATCCCAGAACATCTTTTCTTCCATAGCGAGAAGTCTGTATTACCAGAACGTAGAGCATATTATCTAGTATAGATTAAGTACCTTATATTTGTTGAATGACTGGATGAAAAAACATGTACATGGCAGCCTCTAAGAGATTCTTAAATGAGGTATGGAACCTAGGAAGTGCATTCACAAATTGTCAGTGTGCGTGTGTGTGTGTGTTGGGGTCCATTCATTTGACCAGATAAATGAATTTTCACTCATTCAGCCATTCAAGGAAAGTTATTAAGCACCTACACTAGAGACTGAGATGTTAGGTGGCCTGGATATGGGCTACTCTGTCGCTTCTTGGCAGCTGACACCTCTCCCAACAGGGACAAGGCTGACACCTCTCCTGACAGTAACTGGAGTTAGGAGTGCAATCCGTGCCTGGCATAAGGACAGAGAAGCACTTTTTAAATTAGAACTAGGGCAACAGAAATAAACCCACAAATTACACTGCAATCGGGATGCTGAGTTATACTGAAGAGGTCCTGAGGTGGTCAGGAGCCAGCCAGGACAAGCTACAGGCAGTAAACACTGAATTCAATGAGTTCCAGCGTGTGCACTAATTGAAATATCCAGGCATTTCAGCTGCAGCCCCGGGACACAGTATTTCAGTAATGAAAGCCAGGTCTACAAAGCCACTGGTGGATGCTGAGCAAAGTGCTGTTCACAGGAAAAGGCCAGATCCATTTTCTCCAGTCTGTGGATTCTCTCAAGGACTCTAACAGAGGGAGACTTGAGCTTTATTAAGGCTTAGAAAGAAGATCTGCTTGCCAGCCAGAATCCAATACCAAAGGAGCAGCTAACATGGCTAGCAGCTGTGGCAAGTCTGTTCAATGACTGTCTGGGACTGGTGATATCTTGGTCAGAAAATACTGGGACAGTATAGAATCACCTCTTAAGGTTCCAAGAAACTGTGAGATCTCTTGTCCCCTAATATTTTATTTCCTTTGTCCAAAGCCTCAAACGAGGTCAGCAGTAGGAGCTGGAACAGCCCCAGGTGACAGCACATTCCTCCTCTGAGAATCCCAGACACACTCACCAGGAGACTTACCAACTGGGTGTCCTCCACAGGTTCTCCTTTGGAAAAGCCTTCAATACTAAGTCTAACACATAGGAAAATGGATGTATATTGAGGATATACTCTTAAGTGAAATACATAAGTCACACGTGTGTAAATACTGAATAGTTTCTCTGGTATGAAAAGCTATAATTGCAAATAAGATCCTAATGGTATAATTGACAATGTGAAATAGGAAGAAAAGGGCTAAAGGTATAGGATAAGTGGGAAGGGTAGGGGAAAAGAAATAAGGGAAAAGAAAAAAATATGAGAAAATTAAAAAATGGAAATAAAGTTTTTGTAAATAGGGAAGGGAGGAGGGGGTGAAGGGAGGGCAGGGACAAGGGTGAAAAATGAGAACCAAGACCTGTCATATAATGGTACAAGATCCCAATGATGAATGTAACTGTACTGCATGCCTAAAATGTATCGATAAACTCAATGAGGAAAAAAAAAAAATAAGTCTAACAAACCAGAGGACTTAGGTCACCATCTGACTTCAACCATACCCTAGTGGTTTTAAATAACTTTTAAAAGGAGATTCCAAAGGTATAAATTTGGCTAACTTAATTTTAATTGCACAAAGTCATATATGAATACAATCGCGATATCTAAAATTCTAATAATCTTAACCAAAGTTCCTCTTCTCCACCTCTTTAAGTGTCCTAGTCCCTACTTTACGTAGTTATGTAAAATACATATATGAATGTAGTTTTTCACGGCAGTACATATTTATCTACTTTGCCATTTGTAACAGCTACATGCTGTAACACACCCTGGATATATCACATTTAACCTATTTCCGATTGAATTATTACCAATATTTATTATTATACACAATTTATAGTACACAATTCTAAATTTTCTAACCCATGTCTCCTTATGTACATGTTCTCATTTGAATTTTAACATTTTTGAAGGCTTATTTTTGGTGATTGGTAGACTTACTGGACGAGACAAATCATGACAGTTTATTCCAACTCAGAGGGGTGGATCTCAATACATGTTGTGTGACAGAGAAGCAAAAGAGCAACAATGAAATAACCTATATGAACTGTACTGTATACCTAAAATGAACCAATAAACTCAATGAGAAAAAAACAACAAAATAACCTATATGATGCATGCATATAATTCAGATGTTATTTTATGATTCTGTGTGTGTGTGTGTGTGTGTGTGCTGCTGTGCTCGTTTCAGTCACTTGGCAGAGCTCAGTAATGTGTGCAGAAGCAGCCACCAGAATGAGGGCTCCCCTTGCATCTTGTGCTTCTGAGGAGGCAGACCTATCCATGAGGGTAGAAGGCATGACTGGAGACACATGAACTTGAGATTCACTGGATCACAGTCTCATTTCCTAAGCCAAGAACCTAGAAAAGGGTCCATGTTCTACCCAAGCAGCTTACAGGATGGTATGAGCCCCTAGCAAGCACTTCTGGAATCAGGCTGGGTCTGTGAACTTCACGGCTTGTCTTCCCATTTCTCACCCGGATTATATGAATATGAAAGCCTTTTTGCCATTTCCTCTGAGGTTAATTTTTAAAATATATGATACACCTTGAAGAAACTTAGTTACAATTTAATAACTTACAGATCAACTGCATTGGATTTGATATTACAAATCCCATGTTGATTTGCAGTTGCCTCCATTACTCTGACATAATGTGCCCCATTAAATTCTCTGCAGTTTTCACCTTTTTAGGAAGCAGTCAGGCACTGTGGCATTCCTGATGCCACACTTCTCAATTCACCTCTCAAATCTTAAAAAAGATGTGATTTTTCTGAGAGATCTTTCTAATGGAAAGAGCTTCTCATGTAATTCTCAGTTTCTTCCTCTGGTTGGTTACAGCTACAAACTTGTAACCAAAATGGTCACTTCCATGGCAACCAAATGTTCCAAGTGCAATAATGAATTTAGATTTCTCCAAAGAACTGGAAAGGAAAGTTTATTTCACAGAGAACATAAAACTCAAGTTTTAATGATGCTACCAGGCCTATGAATACAGGTGCCCATTGGTAGCTAGCTATCTCTTATTTTGAAAGTATGATTAAGTAAAATATTAAAGCCAACATGCCTTAGCATTTTTTATAAAAGGTCGACTTAGGAAGGGGTAAGATTGATCATAATCTTTCTTTAAAAATTTTTTTTATTAAAAAGCCACACAATAAAATCAACGTTTAGCTAAGTGAGTTCTGATGAGGCAAAAACTCTCGTAACCACCCAGATAAAAATGAACAGAACTTTCCAGCCACTTCCAGAAGCCATGCCAACTTTAATCTTCTCCCTCTACTCAAAAGTAGCCACAACTTCTTTTTCCATATTATGAAACCCTGTGATTTCCTATAGTTATGAAATGCTGGGATTTAGAATCATTATTTGTACCATTAAAACACTGTGTAGTAAATACATTTGAACCCAGAGCCTTCACACTAAGCTACGCCCCCAGACTTACTATTTATTTTCTATTTTGGGAAGAGTTTTGCTAAGTCACTGGAATTTGGGACCTTCTTTCCTCCGCTTCCTGGAGTGCTGGGATTACAGGTATGAGCCACCACACCTGACTGTAAACAAAATTTTTGAAAGGCTTTTTATACCTTTTCTGTTCTACTGCTACCCACAGTTACTAAGCACATTCATTAGAACATTTTTAAATACCTTGCTTAATGCCTAAAAAAACGTGCAAGGTGAACACATGGCTAAGAAATGTCTCCCGCCAGGGGGCACTACATCCTCATGGTCTCAGCTGGCAAGCCTTGTAGCTGTTACAGAATTTCTATGAATGGAGTCAGAATACGCAGGAAATCCACTTAATGACTTCTTTACTTTGTTGCATATCACAAAAACGGCCTATTGGCTTAAATTCAATCCCAAAAGGTTGCCAGAAGTCCTGGTGAGTGGCAGGTTCCAAGAATGAATCTATATTTCAACAACGGCTTTTCCACTAACAACCAAAGTCCATGAAATTGAGAGAGGGGGTCGAGACAATGAGAACATACAAAGGGGCCCTGTTTTCAAACCTAAATGAAATACAGCTGGTTTACAACGGTATTACTTTCTCCGCATGTCAAGTCACAAAACAGAATTAAACTTTTAATGCCACCACTATGATGTGGAGGAATTCTAAGCAGCCTTATGAGGGCTGAGATTATCAAATGCTTGCTTTCTGGATCCCATTTTCTGGCCCGTGTACATCACACAACTCATCACAGAGGCAAATTTCTACAAGCCCTGTATCATCTACTTTTACCCCCTTGCTTTTTTTGCTTTTATTTTTCAGATTTTAAAAATCTGAGAAAAAGAGCCATAAGGACATCTGAACTCTAATTACAGAGGTTTGGATTTTTAGATTAAATTTGCTACCTCTGTGAGTCATGGCTGTGTACACTTTCCCGGTCTGAGAGTTCTCGACATACAGGCAGGCTCAGATGCTAAGCCTGTGTTAGAGACGGTAGGACATTGCACATATGCATGGACTCCTAGTCCAAAACTGGCCTGAGATCAGGCTAGAAAACCAGGCACTGTGCCCAAGGGTCAAATATCCACAAAATGCCAACCAGAATATCTTCACACTTTAAGCACGCCTTGCAATCTAAATTTTTACCATAGATTTATAAATTCAGCTTGCATTGATTAAAGGAGTTTTGTGGTAGGTGCCATGTAATCTTATAATTTTATGTGTCTAAGATTGAGTCCCTACAATACTGATTTTGAAAATTTACTGAAAGTAAAAATAATCTGGCTGAATAAAGTGGGGAATAGACCACCTCCTCCAGTTTCTTGCTGCTTTATAATAGTATTAGTACAACTTCCTGGCAAACTAGTAGTTCAGTTTCAGACTTGGCAAAAAGTACAGCACAAGTCTGAGAATATGGGCTATTGTATCAGACAGCATCAGGATCAGGAAATAGGTTTAGGAATTTTCTGGATGACTCCATGACTCCCCTGCCCTTAAAGTCAGCTTTTTACCACTTGAGAAAAACAATTTGAAGGCAGAAAGGTTTATTTTGCGTCCTGGGTTCTGAGGTTTCAGTCCACAGTTGGTTGGTTCCACTGTTGGGAATATGAAGGGAGACAGAAGATCAAGGCAGAAGGGCATGGTAGAGCAAGCTGCTCACTCATGGGCGCTGGAAGGAGAGAGACAGGGAAAGAGCCAAAGAGGAAGAAGCTGGAGGACGATATCGCCCTTAAGCCAGGCCCAACCTACTGTTTCCAATACATCCCCAAAATGTTATCAAATTACGATCTCAACAATGGCTTAATCTACTCATAGAGTTAGAACCCTCATGATCCAGTCACTTCCCCAAAGCTCATCAGCAAGCAAGGCTTCAATACAATGAGCTTTTTGGAGGATATATCATATCCAGAACTATAACAACTCTCAAGGGAAAAAGTCACTGGCTCCCCTAATCTCTCTCTCCCCAGTGCAGTCACCTATGGATCATCTGGCCGCTTCCTGTATTCACTAATGACGTCAGCCCTGGCTCACAGTATTCACATGAAACCCCACCATCGTCCTGGGTGACATTAGCGTTTGTGTTCACGACTCATCCAACTCCTATTTCTATGGTTCCCTGACAACCTTACGTCTAATGATCTTGATCTCCACTTCCTCAACCATCCACACTCAGGACAAAACTCTGGGCTTGCCATCAAGCATTCAGGTGCAAAGGTCCAGACTCCAACCTTGGCATGCCATCCCTCTGTGCCTCACTGGCTCGTCCTCACCACTCCTCTTCTCGGATCTCATCAGGTCTTTTCATTTCCAACTGCCTCATTCCCTCCCAGTCTACCACAGCTCTATCTTTCCTTCATCTCTGTTCAGGTAAGAAAGCTTGAACAAAGAACACCAACCACTGTCTTCCTGTATCCTCAACAACCTTGCCTGCTCATCCTTTGGCTATATCCACCTGGCAAAAATCCCAGATCAGAGCCAAACCTATCCTCACCTCCCAGGACTGGACACCTCCAGGAAAATGCCACCACAAATCTCTCATCTTCAGCCTCAGCCAGGCTCTCAAGACAGCCCAAGAGAATTGTCAATCCTCTCTGTCTTCAGTCAATGATACTTCGTCCCCAGATAAAGTCCATTGTAGCACGAACAGCTAATCCAAGCTATTTTTTAAAAATAATTTTAAGGTTTTTATTAGTGCATATTGGTTACACAGACTAACAGGTGTCAGCAGTAATAGGCGTGGCATATATGCCTTCATTTCATGACCTCGCACAGTCTCCATGCTCTTTACCCTTCCACTCTCTGTAGCCTTCACTTCGTTCTCTGTTGTCCCATACTCTTTCACTTAAGAAGTTACATGACTTTTTCAAAGGAAAAAAAAAAATCCATGAAAATCGCACGCCCTTTTTAGCAAAAGTCTCACCTCTGTTCTTTCTTTCACAGACATACCACTTCAGAGGAACAAAGCTTTCATCTAACACCCCACCACCTCTCACCTCCACTCCACTCCCCACCACCCTACCGACACCACTTTTCTGTTCTCGTCATTGCTTCTACTAACCTTCCAGGTGCGGAGTTCAGTGGACACTTCTGAGGCCTCAGGCAAGTGCCCGCGAGCAGCCTTTGACATCACGCCTCATCCCTTTCTCAGAAAGTTCTGAAGTTCTTTCATCTTCTCCTTCTTCCACCTGCTCTGACTTCCCTCCTTCTGCTCTGGCTGCCCTCAGGCCTTAAAGGTGAGTCTTTGCTTGGCTTGATGTTCACTGTGATTTCTTTGGGAAGCTTCATTCTCTTCTATGGATGCAGTTTCTTGTTCAATGCAAACTTTTTAATTCCCACACAAGATCATCCTTCTGAATTCTCTCCCTGGCCACCTGTCTGTCTCCTAGGCACCTCAAATGTGTTCCAATGTCATCATGATCTCAACATGTCTAGACTTTTCCCCCAAATTGGGTCCCTTCCCATATTAAAAATCAACCATCCTCTCACCTGTGGTAGAAACTTGGCTCTCAGCTTTATTTCTCTACATCATTCACCCTTTACCAAGATCTGCAAATTAAACTCCTAACTGTCACATCCATACCTTCTTCTCCACTTCACAGCCACTCTCCTACTTAGACTATCCCCATGCCCTTGGATCAGTTTAACCACCTCTGAGTGATCCTTCTGCCTAATCCCTATTTCTCTCAATTAAGATTATTTTCTGCTCTATAGTATAATACTGTTTCTAAATGCATCTCCAACTGGATCACTCCTATTCCCATTATCCAAGGAATAAAACCCACACTTTTTAGCTAGCATGATGCACAAGCCTAGAGTCCACTTCTCTAATATCTTTGCTCACTCTTCTCATTTCAGACCTTCAATGCAGTTACAGGGAACCATTTAGGAAGTAACATCACTTAATGGCTGATAGCTAAGTATTGGTATCACACAGACATGTGTTCAAAGTCCAGCTGCTGTTCTACTAACTTGGAACCTAATCTCTGAGATATGACATGCTTCTGTTTGAGAACTCATTGTTGTCCTATGCTGCTGTGTAAATCTTCTTTACTAGTTGCTGTTTTCTCACTGGAGTGTCCATGAAATCTTAGCATGAGGTAGACAATCAATACTTATTCATCAGATGAGTGAACAAGCACAGTGAATGAATTCTTCAAGTGACACAGGGTTTGTCCCTGCCTGGGGTCAAAAATTGCATCTTGACATCTATTTCTTACAGTCTTTCCCCCAACATCACCCAGAGCTTTAGAATTCTTCCACCACTGTGTTCAGACTCAGATACACTGTAGGTTGGTCTAGGCATATACTTTGGTGTTTCTAGATTTTCCTCACTTGAAACTTTTATTGTTGACACTTTTCCAAGTCGCCTTTCCCATCACTGGGACAAAATACATGATATAATTTAAAGAAAGAGGGGTTTCATTGGTTCATTGTTTCAGAGGTTTCAGTCCACGGTCAGCTGATTCCAAGGCAGGAAGATCACGGCAGAAGGCTATGGTGGAGCAAACTATTCACTTCATGGCAGCCAGGAAGAAGAGAACAGTGGAAGTGTGCCAGTGAGAGATACCCTCCAAAGGCACACTTCCCAGCAACCCACCTCCCCCAGCGGTGCCCACCTCCCGGCGGCACATTCTGCTATGCTTTAATCACCCTTCCAAGAGGCTCGATCCAGGCAAACTGACAACTGAGATTACCTGGCACCTGTGTGCATCAAGTGTACATTTAAATGCATAAGCATTTATACTTCCATGTACATGTGGAGGAGAAGCAATGCAGCAGAACCATGTAGACCTTTAGGTAATGCACTATGTATACAAGATGTGTAAAATGGGTCTCCTTTTTTGTGTGGCATATGTTTAACCACTATATTCTAACATGAAATGGGAGCTTTGTGATGTTGTCACCAAGAACACTCCAATCACCCACTGTATAAGGCTAAGAATGGATCAAATCAGCTCAGCAGTCATGTTTCCAAAAATCCAAAGGATCAAAAGTAAGGTCAAAAGGTAAGGCAACAGTTAACTGCAGGGCTAAGAGTTCAGGACACGAGAGGGATAAGCAGGTACATGAGAATGTTGGGAATCAGAAAGAAGGACCCTAAGGGGTCCTTATGAATCGTCCTGTGACCACGGCTGACTTTCATCAGTCGAGGTACAGAGTACAGTGTTTCAGACTGTTCTGTTTACCTGGCCTAAGACTGATGGGAAGTCTGGTTGCCAGTTCTTCCTGGCAGTTATAAACCTCTTGAAAAGACCAGGTACCCTGAAGAACTCGAATACCCATGGGCCACTCTGAATGGTCTCTCTCTGCATAGGCTGAAAACAGCCATCTAAGTCTCTACTTCAGGACCAGCACTCTGGGCCCTCCAGGCCAAGGCCCACAGTAATCCTTCTCTTCCTTTCATTCCTCATTTCTACCTTTGTAGAGGGGGAAATGCTGACCTCATAGTGTTAGGCATCAAAAGCAGTAGTTTCAGTGATGACCCAGGCATTATTAACTAAGAAACGAACAATGCAAGAGAGGCTGATTGTACGCTTCTGGCAACTGGAGTTGAAATCTGACCATTATTCCATAGATGTGATTTACACATCTCACTGGTTTTTGAATTAAGTGAGTCCCAATTCATTATAGCAAGATGAGTGATGAGAGATTTTTTAATGCTGTGGATATCTCTTAGCTCTTGACAAATCAAGCCACAGTAGCCACACAATGTTTTTTTTTTTTTTCTTTCACTCCCTGTGTAAAACTTCTGGGGGAATTTCAGTCATTGATAGTCTGCTACTTGATTTACAGCAATGACCAACTGCTAACTTGGTTTTATCTGATCTGCTCTGGAAAATATTTTCAGCTGCTACAGGCAGTCTTGCTAAATTGTGCAGACTCGCAATCATTTTTAAAACTCACTCAACCATCAAAGATTTGATTTGGTCTGCTTAATCTGTGCTGACCTCACTTTACTTTGCATGGCCAAGGCCTCTGCATCCCAACCTACTGCTGAAGCCTTCCAGCTGCGCCTTGTATTGCATTTTACCAACCACTTCCAATCTCTTACCTCACGCAACTGAGAGGACAGGTATTGCCATGTCCATGTCAAGGATGAGGAGACTCAGACCCAGGAAAATTATGTAACGAGTGCTGATGCTACTAGGTTAGAATGAGGATTCATGGCCAGACTGTCTCATGCCACCTTATGACACTATCATACCATTTCCGCCTGCTGTTGGGAAGGGGAAAGATGTCAAGGAGAGGGCCTGTGCTTTCCCTTCACTCAGCCCTGATTTATGTTAAGTCTGGACAGTTGGGGGCTATGGATAATATAAACATGGCTTTTACCAAGGATGAAACAAATGACGCTCTGGTATTTAGCCTTCCATCTGCACTGTGGGAAGATGGCAGATGTTCCTCATCAGCCCCTCCTCACTTCCTCTGCCCCTGCCTTTCTCAGATCCTGCAGCTGGATCTGGAGATCAGTGTCCTATCCAATGGCTGAGTCAGCCCAGATGGCAGTGGAAAGCCAAATGAAGTTCTTCTCTGTCACCTGGGATATTTCTGCCATAAACAACCCAGCTCCCCACACCCAGAGCTGACAATTTAGGAGGAAATATCAGGATTACATTTGCTTTAGTTGAATATTCAACATCTTCATATGCTCCTGTGTTAAACAGGCAGTCTTGGTCTCCAGACCCCAAAGCAACAGGACCAACATCCATGGATTAAACCTCCAAAACTGTGAGCCACGATAAGCCTCTTTTCTTTATAAGTTAACTATCTCAGGTATTTCATCATATCAATGGAAAGCTAACTAACCCACATTATATCTCTCATGGGTGGTTCTATGAGGTACATGCCCATTACCTGCTCCCTTTCCCAGATGGGCCTCCCCCTGTTGTGAGATGTCCTCAATCTCTGCCAAGTCTCCCTTCCTGGCCTGGACAGATCCTGGCTCCAGACGGCCAGCTGCCTTCTCCTACCTCCCAGTTAGCAGTCTCTGCTCTTTGACCAGACACATCGTTGATCACCAGTTCTATTATTGTGACTTAAGACGTTGCTCCACTGGACAGTGAGCACCAGCTGCACATTCAAACCCGGCTTTTGGGTTGGTCCAGTGACACCCATTCCTGTGTGGTCTCCACTTCCAGTCTGCCAACTCAGATCCCACTGGGAATTTATCCAAAATACCCTACATTTAGTTCCTTCCAGACATACCATAACACGCTCTAACAAAATGCAATATAAACAGCAACACGAGAAGATAATCATTACTATTACATAGGAGGTTTCATCTATAAAAATGTACGATAGTTTTTTTCGTTGTTCTTTTTGTTTTTTGTTTTTGTGGTACCAGGGATTGAATTCGGACCCTTGTGCTTGCAAGGCAGGTGGTAGAACCACTGAGCTAACTCCCCGGCCCCTACATAGATTCTTTTTTTAACAAAATAACCTTCCATCATGAATTGGAAATAGGGCTTTATTTACAAAAAGGAACCCAATTTCTAAAAACAAATAAAGCACTGTATTATCTTTATACTGTTTTAGTCCTACCATCCTTTCATTTCTCTTTGGTTACTTCCTACCTTCACTTCCTGATTTTGCTTTTAGACTCCACAATCAATAACTATAATCACATCCTATGCACATGGTCACTTCCTTGCCTCTTTCTCCCTTTGCCATCCTCATCTGGCAAAAACTCAACTCACATTCAATCCAATATTTTACCCTCATGCCCCTGAATATAGTGAGTTGAGAACATTAGGAGAAAACACATGACCTGTGTTTTTAGTGTCTGGTCTTACCTTCAGTCCTGGATCCCTGGCCACAGGGAAGCCATTGGTGGTATCCAGAAGTCTAACTGAACCCTAAACTAATAACTCTTGAACTGTCTAAGAGGATTAGCTCACACCTCCTGTCTCCCGACGTTTCAAACACCTCTTCTTCCCCCTACTTCACTGCCAGCAGGTGTCCTTGATTCCCACTCCACTGAGAAAGCAGAAATTGTTGGAAGGCCTCGTCCCATGGCTCTGTCACTCCTGTAGGAAAACAAGCCCTCCATGTGGGTTTCACACCCCTTTCAAGGACTGCCTTCCAGCAGCAGCCTTTCTCTGTCTCCCTGGCCCCCCACAGGGGGGTTCCTGGGTTCTGTGTCCTGCCCACCAGCATTCACAAATTGTGCTGGACCACATTCCCCTTCATCTGTGACTCTTTCTCTTTTTCTCTTTATAGCAAAATTCCTTGAGTCAATGCTCCTGTTTTCTCCAGGTACAGTCACTTTGCTGTCACTTTAGTCCAGCCTGTCCAGTGTCACCTGCATCTCCTATCAGAAGAGCTCTTAAAAAGTGACCTCTATATTGCTAAATCCAGTGAACACTCCTCAGGCCAGAAATTTCATGGCGCATTAGTTGCCTTCGATAAAGATAATCACTCTCCCCTTTCCCAAGACACTTTGTAAATTCCAAGTCCCCACTTGGTACTCTTCCAATTCACTGGTTACACCTTCTTAGTTTCATTTGCTAGCTTTGTGTCATCTCCCCAAAGAGTCCAGAGCACCATCTTCAGACCTCTTCTCTACTACATTCACCCTCTTGGTGACCTTATCCAACCTCTTGGCTACAAATACCGTCCAAATATTAATGATCCCCATCAAACCAGACTGGTTTGGAACTCTATACTTATACATCTTACTATCCGCTCAGGTTCATGACTTCAAAAATCTGGGAACCCTGATTACCAATATGATATATTAGGTAGGGCCTTTGGGGATGATTAAATTACAAGGACAGAGACCTCATGTATGGATTAGTGCCTTTATATAAGAGGCCCCAGTAGGCCATGTTGATTTCTTTCCTCTGTGTCATTGCTACTGTTTAAATATTTCATCCTTTTACCAATGAATTAAATGACTATTTCGTCTTTATTACAACCTCATACATACCAGATGGAATTGTCCTTTAAAAAAAGGAGGCCTCAGGGCCAGGGATTTAGCTCAGTGGTGCTGCACCTGCCTCACAAGTGCAAGGTCCTCAGTTCGATCCCCAGTACTGGAAAGGGGGGTGGGCTCCAGAAAGCTGCCTTGTCCCTTCTACCATGTGAAGACAAACAGAGAAGATGTCACTTTTGAACTCAGAAACAGGTTCAGACCAAGTACTGAATGTCCTGGGGCCTTGATCTTGGAGTTCTCAGCCTCCAAAATTGTCAGAAATACAAGTTTATTGTTTAAAAACCACCAGGTTCTGGAATTCTGTTATAGTAGCCTAGACAGACTAAGACACTGCCCAGTTAACATTTCCACTTGAGCCTCAAATAAGTAATACTTAGTCAACGTTTCCAAAACTGAACTCCTATTTTCCCTCCAAGAAAATCCCTGAGTTCTCCCCATCTCCTTAGAAAAACTTCAAACTACTAGTAGTTTAAGCCTGAATTTTTGTTTTGTTTTTGTTGCTGCTGCTGTGTTTTTTGGTACTAGGGATCGAACTCAGGACTTTGCTCTTGCGATCGAACTTGGACCTTGCGGAACCACTGAGCTAAATCCCTGGCCCAAGCCCGAATTTTTGAAGGGTCCTTGACTTCTTTTCCTTCTTTCCTGTTCCACTTTTCCTCCATGAGAAAAATACCTGTAGCCACCCTACTCTACCCAAACATACCCAGGACCCAGCACTCCCCTGCTATTATCTTGGCCCTCACAGGTGTCCCCTCTCCTCCAACTGTCACAGTTTCTTCGACCAGCCTCCCTGTTTCCACTTGTCCACTTCTTACTAAGCAGTCTCATCACTTTCTCAGCGCAAGAGCCAGACTACTCTTTTAACAAACAGGTCAGACTGTACGATTCTTGTGCTCTGACCCTTCCACTGGATTCTGATTTCGCTGAAAGTAAAAGCCAGTCTTTAGCCCTGCATATAGATGACCTGATGATTCAACCTCAGCCCCCTCTCCTTTGGTCATATTCCACCACTCCCCTTTACCCGCCCTACACTTCCTCCTTGCTTCTCAAACACACCAAGTACGCTTTCAACTTAGGGCCAGTGCAGCTGGTGTGTCCTTCCCCGAGAACATGCTTCCTCTAGTTAGCCACGTGACTCATTCCTTTGCTTTGTACCACAGTACATCACCTTAGTAGCGAGTGCTTCCCAGGGCATCCTATAAAGACACCCCTTTCCTTGGCACTCCCTGACCCCATGCTGCAAAAGGACACACTTGTTTATTTGTAAATTGTTCCTCCCTACTGCACCCCCACTAGAAGACAAGATCCACGAGGGCAGAGACAGTGCTGCTTTTACTATGACATCCTCAGCACCCACAAATGTGTCTATAACATAAACATTTTTAAAAGTTGTGGACCAAATTATATAAACTCAGACTCACTTGTTTATTGGCCACACATGACTTCCTAGTATTAAGCTGGAGTTAAAAAAAAAAAAGAAATTAGTGAAATCAGGAGGATCTCTTTCGCAAATTAACCAAAAGGACACATTTTTAAACGTCTCTCTTTGCTTTACAATTAGGTGATGTCAAAGATAGAGCCTACATTGTCCCACACATAAGGAACATACACATTTCTTTGGCACCAAAGGGAAACTCTAGGCACTAGGAAAAATGATAGTCTTGTTAACAGGCAGTGAGGAAAAATAGGTGTAACTTTCGATGATCTGGTGTATGGCACTGGCCCAACTAACAGCTGGCCCCAAATCCAAGATAGATTTTTTTCCACTGCACTGAATTAGAAGGTGAATTGTGCCTGTCTAAGGCAATTACCTTGGGCAGCAACAATTAGGGCAACTGTATTCAATCTGACCCAAGATTGCTGCAAAGGCCCACTACACAACAGACATCCTGGATGCCAAAGTATTTTAGCAAAGGTGCCCTACCTAATATACTTATTTATTTATTTATTGGTACTGGGGATCGAACTCAGGACCTTGCATTTGCAAGTTAGGCAGTGGCACCATTGAACTAAATCCCTGGCCCAAATGTACCCTAATTTAAAATGGTGGAGACACACAGATATTACAGGTCACCTGGTCCACTTCCCCAGATGTGTGAATTACTCTTCTGCCAATACACCAAGCAGCCATTCAGTGCCTACCTCTTGGGACACATTGCTCACCATCCCCTGCAGTGGCTACTGCAAAATCAGTGTAGCTTTCACTGCTGAAGAATTATCCTCCTATCTGGTGTGGACAGCTGCCTCCCTAAAACTGACATCCATGGCTTTTGGTTTGATCCTGTTTTTAAGGTTAATTGTACATTTGTGCTTTCAGCACCAAATTAGATGGTAGTAAGTGAAGCACGGACATTTAAATTCTGTTCCTTGCTAGGTAAGCAATCATACTGCAATTCTGAAAAAAAAAAAAAAAGAGTTTAAATCAACTGCCCTCAGTAATTCTAATTCAGTTTGGCTTTTTCTAAGGAATCTGCATTCCTCTACCACACAGACTGGAAAGTTATCGACTCACCTTCCTTCCTTGCTGCCTTATTTGTTTTAAGGTAGAGTGACCACGTTACTCTTCCTGCAGCCAGTTCACCTTCCTGCTTTCCCTTGGGAGGACCTGGGCCTGACAGGCAGCCACCACTAAGAATGAATGGCACAGCTAAAAGAGCTGGTTTCCTGACTCCCTCCATGAACAGCCTCCTTGTCCCAGTCTCTCTCTCCAGAAAGCTAAAAATCCCTTTCAGCTGTTGTGTCTCAGGTTTTCTGGTACTCGCAGCCAAATTTACTCCTAACAAACAATTACCCAGTCAATTAAAATTGTATTTATGAAGCGTTTATAACAGCATGAGACAATGTTTATGAAAACGTTAAAGAAAAACACTCGATATAAAATTTACCTAGAGTGTAATTACCACGCTATAAAATCTTTGCGGACGATTCTCCATCGTATGTTTGGTGGTGAGTTTATACATATTTTTTCCTCTTAAAATGTTAAAATATTTATTAGATGTGATGCCTCCTGCCCAGCAATTTTAAATTATTTCATTCTAATTCTGTACATTTCACATTTTATCAAGAATAGAAAGAAATAGTAAAATTTAAAAATCTTTTATCCTGGAAATTCTAAAGGAAAAACATTAACCATTTTATAAATGGTGTTAAATCCATAAATCAAACTTTGCCAATGCTCTTTGTTCTGCCATCATCAGCATTTTTATTTGTTAGCTAACTAGAAAAAAAAACTGTATGCAACAGAAGGTATGTTGACATCAGGAGGAAAGGTTTAATATAGGTCTTAGTTTCAGAGCTGCAGTTCATGGTAAGGTACACTCTGGGGCCTTTGGTGAGGCAGAACAGCATAGTGTAAACATTTGGGAATGGGAACTACTCATGTTGTGGTATCCAGGAAGCACCAAGAGAAAGAGGAAGGAGCTGAGGTTCCAATCTCCCCATCAAAGGCACCCCTCCCAATAACCTAACTTTCTCCTACTAGGCCCCACCTTTTAAAGGTCCCACCACCTCCTAGTAGCACCACAGCATCACGACAAATCTATTAATACATTGGCCTCTGGAGGACTCTGATCTAAAAAATACTAAAAGTCTAGCAGGAAATTAACAAGTGAACCTCATCCACCAAAAAGCCAAATGATAGCTGCTTGACTTCATTGCTACTACATAAATATTAAAGACTGTTGAAAACTGAAGGGATAACATTCAAATCTATGATTTCAGCATTGGGATGATGGGGTACTGCCAGCCACAGAAATTTCATTTTGGAGGAAGAAGCTATTAAAATGCAGATCTATTCAAATCCAGAAGGATATTATAGCTTGCAGTTAATTAAATGCACCCCAATATTCAGTGTGCAAACTGAATTTTAAAATGTAATCCAAATATATAGATGATACCATTACTGACCTGCTGGGGTATCATGCTGATTATCTTATTTCCTCGATGCCATGCTCCAATTCATGAAAGAAACTGTAGAAGGTTGTAATGTGTTTTCTCCTATGATGAGATGACACAGACATAAAAACAAGTAGGCAGGTGAAGATTTCCCTCAACTCAGGGGAAAGCAGGAAACTTAGCTGCATCCAGAATCCCCTTGGAGAAACAATCCAAGTAGTTTTGGCAACAGTAATGCCACCATCAGCCATGTGATTCAGCTGTCAGAGCTGGGCTGGCAGTTGTCTTTCTCTGAAGCTTCTTGAGAGAAGGTAGGGATTCCAGGGTGTCCAGAAAAGCTGTTGCAGAGCCTTTGACTTCCTCTGGACTCTACAAGTATGGTCTGGGACACACTCCCAAGCTTCAAGGAGCATATTTATGGCCACTGCCCTCATTTCAACATCAGTTAATCTCATTTACTTGCCTAACTCCCAAGGAGCACATTTCCATCACGTGCAGACAGTAGGAATTCCAAGCCACTGTCTCCAGCTCCTCCTCCCACAGTGTCTACTGGGACGTGGGGTGGGAAAAGAAGTATGTAAAAGAAGGGATTAGGAGTGAGGTGCCTGCTTCCTCATGTTGATGCTAACTTGCTTTTGTGCTTTGCATCCCTTTTGTACAGCTCACAGACACACGAGTAGTTCCCTCAGCATCTGCACTGAGGCTGCTGAGCTGATGAGAAGACTGAATGAAATGTAACTATTACAGAGCTTTGTGAATCCTTCCAGCTTTCTGAGCACTGCTTGCAAAACCATCAGCACTTCAGGAGGGAAGGTAAAACTGTCTCCAAGGCAGTGCTCTTTCTGACTTGACCCAAATGATTCTGAGAGCTCTTGGGCTTGCGTAACACACAGCCAGATACAAGGCTCAACAGACAATTGAGAATGTAAGAAGGGGTGTTGTTCAGTAAGAGGTGCCTATTCTGAGTATCAGCATTTTGAATCAAATGTCAGAGAGAATCTATCAGATCCAAGTACCAATACATAGCCATCCACCTGTGAGCACTGTTATCATGGGATGTCGTGATGATGTTAGCAAAAGAGTTTATGGAAAATGACTAAACCAATACTCCATAATTACAATCACTATAATTCCTTAATTCTGTGAAACGGTTTTGCATTTCCTCCACAGTATATTATCAAAAGGGCAACGCTCTTACAGATTATGCATACATTTTTACATGCTAATGTTTCATCTTTATTTTAAAAAACCCACAAGTGGAAACAAATAAACAAGCAAGCAAGCAATACAGACAACTGTGATTCTAGCTTCTCCCTGTTATGCATCCTGCCATCATCCTTAATGGTAATTCTTTTTTTGGGGGGGCGGGCTTTGAGACACGGTCTCAAAATGTGGTTGAGACTGACCTGGAACTCACTATGTAGCCCAGGCTGGTCTCAAACTCACAGCGATCCTCCTGCCTCAGCCTCCCCAGTGCTGGGATTACAGCGTGTGCCACCCCACCCAGCCCTTAATGGTAATTCTTAACTGATGAGACCCAAAGACGGTCCTCTCTCTTACAAAGACATGGATTCCTACATGTACACTGGTCTGCTTTGAGATGTCTGCTTTTGTACCAAGGATTCTGTCATGAAGAATTTATATGGCAGAGAAAGCTAGTGATCCATCCGCATTTGTGGTCTTCCTTCCACCGGGCAGTGGTAACCCTGGAAGCCCTGCACAGTAGAAAACACCACGTTTTCCAGCTCCCTGTGCACCAAGGTGTGGCTAGGCTGGTTCTACCAACAATGAGAATAAAAAGTGATGCAAGTAGAATCATTTCCAGGCCACCATAGTTAAGAAGCGAGCATCTCCTCTCCATCCTCTCTCTCTCTTCCTTGACAGGCTGTAGGAAAAGGCTTCGAGGCCCTGTGCTATGGCAGAATCACAAATCGTAGAGCCTCAGTCACCACCTGGAAGGAAGTGGCTTACTGACAAGGAATGCCTGCATCTGCATTAAGGTGTTATGTGGTAGAAAATGCTTTCAAAAGAGTAATGCCGCTGAAATTTGGGGGCTTATGTATATACTAGAAATTGTATAGAAATAATATAAATTATATTTTAAATTCTATGTAGTATTTCAATACAGCAAATATTCAACCCAGTTCGGCTCAATTATCTGGAATGTGAAGAAATCATTGGAGCTATCCATTTCCAAGTAATGTGTTTCTATTTTCTGATGATCTAGTTTTAGATATTGGCCCACGGACTTCCTCTTGGACCAACTCCTATCTCATCCTGCTGCATGGCCGGATCTTAAGTTCTCCCTTCATCACCCTCCTGAGAGCTGTCTTCCCTATTCTCTTGTCTGGGTTGCTTTTGAGGAACCACTTTCTCCCCGTTGGGTTCCCAGCCCCAAGTGGTGCTACACATTTAGGACATCAGGCTGGCCTGGAGCTGAAGCTCTGCGTATCCCCTAAGTCCGTCCCAACAACGCTATGCTTTCTTGGCCTTCCTAGCACCCACTAATACACCGCACCATCCGGCCACCATGAATCATTCGGGGGTACCTGACAGCTTTACTGCTTCTGACAGCTCATTCCCATGTCTCAATGATCACCCGTGCCAAGGCTTTGGGTGCTAAACCGAAACGAGATTCTCCACTGACTGTTAAAACAAAAACAAAACACAAAACTGCACTGAAAACTCCATTTCAGACAAGGGTTTAGTAAGAGATTATAATTAGTAGATCTATAGAAAACAACAAGACTGACAAAAAACTCTACAGATTTAAAAATTGTACTTTAAGCAAACACAGACAAAGACAGGCTAAGATGGCAGACACACTTTTGTTCAAGCACTAACATCACTCAGTTTGTAGTAGCGGCTTCATAGGGTACAGGCTTGACCAGGATCCTGAGGCCAAATCTGAGCTGAGCAGGAAACACTAATATGATCAACTCACGACATACAGGGCCAACCAAAGGATGGCGGCAAGGGAGGTCACTTCTGTGGGCTTTCAAGTTTAACTCTGGACTCCCATTCCCGGTCTTGTGCCTGTAGAATTTAACCTCCTGAAGTTAACATTGCTCACTTACTGAAACAATGTTGATAATGCCTCTAATATAAGAGTGATGTTCTTATTAAATGAGGTAATTTTGCAGAAACATTCACCATACTATGTACTATATATTAAGCACCCTAGAACAGAAACATTTATATTAGTTCTTTAGTCCTGAAGTTAGTTTTCAAATGTAAATTCCCTGCAGTGCTCTCCTGTGATTTAAAGGTTTGTTTACGCTGATCCTCCTCGCTCTCTCAAATCCATAAACCTAGGGTTGGTGTAAGAAGGGCTGAGTAGCGAAGAAGAGTTTATGAGTAAAGCAGCGCTTCTGTCCGGCAAGCTCTTCCCAGGTAGCACGATATACTGGTAGGAAATGGGGAATCTGAAAAGCTCTAGACACAATTCTTAGCTTTCCCTCAAAACAACTGCACAGACTGAGTCACCCTTTATTCCCAGGCTCCTCTGAAAGTTGAAAAGGATGTTTTTACATTGTCCAGAAATAGTCGCCCTTTCACCTCTAAAGTGGCTCTCAGAGGACTTGACAGCCTTCATCCAACGTGGAGGAAGATGCTTCTTCTGGGTTGCAGTACACAGAGTAAGACTTAAAGGGTTATCAAAACTACAGGTGAACACTACGTGAAAAGCCCAGAAAGCCACACCAGGTGCCTCAGGAGTGTGCCGGCCTTGGCAGTGAGGAGCACGAAGGGGCTCACAGGGGCTCCCCGTCTCAGCCCCTCAGGCTGCCTTCACTCTGCCACCAGAAGCTCCTGAGAGGCCAGCAGCCAGCTGGCACACGGGTCTTCAATGACCCAGGCAGCACCCCTGTCTTGCCGGTCTTATTCTCCAGCAGCAGCCCCAGCTACACTGGGCTGCAGGGCACTTCCCGAAGCTGCACTGCTGTGTTACATACATTGTGACTGCCCTGTGCTTCCTTTAGCCCACTGAGGACAAACAGCATTCTTGCCTTGGCCCCATGCCATGCAGCCTAGGTTCCTTTGCACCCTGGAGGGCCAGGATTAGGTAAGGGATCTGTGAGTCTCTGTGGCTCAGGAGGCATGAACTACAGGTCAGGGAACCTGGGGAGCAAAGCAGGGCAGCAGGTCAGGGCGACTGGAGTAGCAGAAAGAGCTGGCATAGAGAGTGGAGGGAGGGGGTGGGCTCCAGGCATAGCCCTGGATGACTGGGGACAAACTGCTCCCTGAAGCATCTGCTTTCTCCAAGGAGATCACACCTGTCCTGCTCCCTGGTCAGTAGACAACACAGGGAGGTGGGAGAATCCGTAAACGCCGGCAACTGCTACCCCATCAGGAATATTTGGGTCATTATTGATGGTGAGCCAGGGATAGCCAAGATTGTGAACAAAATGCAGATGGCAAGCACGGGAGGTGTTTGAGCAGTGTCCTGAACTTCTGCGAGGCAGGGCACAGCCTTTCTCATGGTGTTCAACTGAGCTCGGGAGGGGATGTTTAATACTGATGACAACTTCCTGTGAAATGTCCTGCTCTCACCTTTCCAGATAGAAGGCTTTGGCTAGAGAAAGGGTTATGGGATGCTGAGGGTTCTGAGGCTAAAAGGAACACATGAGTGTGAAAAGGGCACCAAGGCGTGAGGCAAGTGGCACCCTCTGTGTCCCCACACCCCAGTTCCCAGGCCATTTGCCTTGAGGCCCAGTGTCCACTGCCATATCCTGAAGCAGAGTAGGGTACAAGTGTCCATCACTGTGGGATGCCAGAGGCCACCTGACAACACAGAGGGACACTCTTATGGGTTAAATTGTGTTGCCCCTGAAAAGACAGGCCCAAGTCCTAACTCCCAGTTCCTCAGAAGGTGACCTGTCCTGGAGATAGTCCTTACAGAGGTGTGAGGTCACAGTGACTTCATTAGAGCAGGCCCTATAATGTGACTGGTGTCTTGACACAAAGGAAAAATGTGAACACACAGACAGACACATGTAGAGGAAAATGATGTGATAAGGGACGATGGCCTTCAATGAGCTAAGAAGAGGCCAGGGACAGAACCTTCCCCCTCAGAAGAAAGCAACCCAGCTGATGCCTTGATTTCAGACTGCCAGCCTCTAGCATTGTGAGACCATAAATTTCAGGTGAAGGAAAGAGACAGGAAGTTAGATGCTTTGCTCCTCTTTTTGTTCCCTGCCCTATTCTCATCAGTAAGCTACATCCCATGTGGTACTATGTGATTTAGATAAGGTCCCTTTTCCTTCAGACATCTTTCTGGAACCTTCTGGAAAGTGCCCTAACAAATACAGGAGACCACATGGACCTGTAGTGAACAGGGCTCCAGCAGCAGCCAGGCTAAGCCCTGACTATAATGAGGCTGCAATGAACCTCGGCAGAGATGCTAGGTAAGAAGGTTCCTTTACACACAATGAACAACTCATCACCTCCTGCCCAAGGAAGACAGCTCTAAGCCATCTGATGTTCTTTCCCAAACACCCAAAGGCTGCATCAAAGATCTTCCTAAGACAGCACTACAGACAGCTACTGTCTATCAAAGTTTACATAAGAAAGGAAAACCATTGGCCACTGGCACCTAATGAGTAGAGACCAGGGATACTACAGAACATTCTGTAATGCCCAGGACAGGCCCTACAGCAGAGAGTTATCCGGTCTAAAATATTAATGGTGCCGCAGTGAGAAACCTGCACTTCATGGTTTCTTCCCATTCTCCAAGAAGCTGCTCAGAGGCAGCCCATAGAGAGAATTTCAGTGTCAACTATATGTATGACCAGAGAAGCAAAAGCCATCTGTCTTGCAGACAGAGCCACTGTGAGCATCCACACTGCTTGCTACAGTATGTTTGCCCGGCTAGCCTAAGCACTGTATTTTTTTTTTATTTGATGTCACAGTTACAGCTCTTCTATCTCCCCAAACCTCAGGCAATATGAAAATATACCAAGGCACCAAAGAACTTTGGGAAATTTCCAGGCAGATAGAATCAAAATTGCAGCTGTCCTTTTCCAATAAAGAACCAAAGGGGACATAACAGGAGCACCTGAGGATTCAGAGGCCCAGGTAGATCCTGCTCCTGTAGGCCATCAGCAGCTTTTGTTTAACAGGTCATTTTATTTTTGCAAACTAAGGCACTGGTCTGTGGGCCCCATGTTGTGACAGACCTTCAGTGAAGGCCTCATGAACCCAGGAGGATAGGCGGGAAACCTCTCCTCACTGGCTTCCTGCTCAGCCTCAGGGAATGTGGCTGCTATGTTCTCTGACCTCCAGTCTGACACTTCACCCCGAAAGTTCCCTGGGAGAGGAAAGGGAAGGTCCTGGCAAATTCCATGGAATAAAGAAAATTCATTTAAAAAATCCACAGTGCTTTTCCTTTATCCCCAGTCCCTGTCGATGAACAAAAATATTTTCTTAACATGAATTGCTTTATTTTTAGATGGGAAAACCATAATCTCTAAGAGATCAGATTTTCTGGTTTTCGAAAGAAGACAACATACAGCTGATCGAGGTGCCGAGTGTAGAGTGGGAAAGCTCAGTGCCAGCTCTTCAGTTAATATAAGCCTCTCCTCATGGTGCCCCCAAAACAGTAAAAGGATGCCTGAGATGCCCTGTTTGGAGCTGGCAGCATGGAGACAACACTTAATTCTTTAGTTAAAAGATTCTTAGCATCTCATTTGCAAGATGCTATCTAAGGAGTAGGGGTCAGCAAAGATTTCCTGGAAGTGGTCAGTGAGTAAATATTTTAGGCTTTGCAGGCCATACGGTCTCCACAGCAGTGACTCAACTCTGCTGGCCCAGCACAAACTCTGCCACAGACGACATATAAATGAACAGGCATGGCGTTATTTGTGGAGGCTGAAATTTGGATTTCATATCATTTTCCTGTGTTACTAAATAGCCCTTCAAAATGTTTTTCAGTCATTAAAAAATGTGAAGAACACACACTAACCACAGGCCTTATAAAAACAGGCTGCAAGCTAGATGTGCTCCGTGGGCTCTGGTCTGCTAGTCTCTGGCTGGGGTGGGAAAACTTGCAATTTTTGTTCATGTTTCATTCCAAAACCGCCATCTAAAACTGACTTTACTCCTTGCCTCACCGTACTTCTGAGTCACACTAGTAAGACAAGAGAACGAAAAAACGAAGAAGAGAAAGCAACCACCCAAGTATCCAGGCTGAGAATGATCTGGATGTGACCGCCATGCCACTCTGCCACAAGGCACTGCCTTGCTCAAAGCAGCACAAGATCGATGGCTTGCTGATGGCTAGCATTCCCATGTTATTTTTAAACTCAGCCTGTGTGATGAATCGCCTTATTTAGTCTTTGCAGTTCTATATTATTCAAAAGCTGGGCCAGAGAAGAGGTAGACGACAGCTAGGAAATGTACCAATTTTTCAAATCCAGTTGTCTCTCCATGCAGCCATGCTGGACCAGTAGTGGCGAACCTATTGTGTGCATGGCACAGAGGAGCCCTCTGTCAGTGCAAAAGCCAAGTCGCCCCAGGCCTGCCTCAGCAGCAGAGCATCGGGTAACAGTGCAAAAAGGGACAGTGTCTGTCCTTTGCGATGAGTAAGTGGCCTTTGGGTTGCAGTTTAGGCACTTGGTCTAAAAGGTTCACCATCAAGGATATACTCCTAAGTGAAATAAATAAGTCACACATGTGTAAATACCGAATAGTTTCTCTGGTGTGACAAACTATAATGGTACATAAGATCCTAAAGAGATAATTGACCATGTAAAATAGGAAGAAAAGGGTTAAAGGTGTAGGGACAATGGGAAGGGTAGGAGAAAGGTAATAAGGGAAAAGAAAAAATATGAGAAAATGAAAAAATGGAAATGAAGTGTTTGTAAATGGGGAGGGGAGGAGGGGGTGAAGGGAGGACATTGACAAGGGGAAAAGATGAGAACCAAGACCTGTCATGTAAAGGTACAAGATCCCAATAATGAATGTAACTGTACTGTATGCCTAAAATGTACCAATAAATTCAATAAAAGAAAAAAAAAAAGGTTCACCATCACTGTGGTAGACCATTTCTTGTTCTTCAGAAAGGACGTGACTAGTTAGTCACAAAACATTTCTCCAAAACATAATATATTGAAGAAGCACTCAATCTTCCCACACACGTCCTATTGCCCTCTGAAGAGCATGCTAATATTTAAAATAAAAAAGGATTTTCAGGTCTGCAACAGAAACTTAAAGATAGACCTGGAAGCAGGGTCTGAATTCAGTTGTGAAGATGGCGGAGAGGCGAAGGGATGAGCCTGCCCCATAAAATACAGAATATCTAGTTAAACGTGAATTTCAGGTAAGTTTTTTTTTTTTTTTTACTCTAAGTACGTCCCATCCATAACTAGGTATCCAACATCTTAAACTGCTAAATGCAATAATCCCAGTAGAGGACAGCAAAAAGATGAGCCAGGCTCCAGGGGACGGTACTTAGGTATGTATGAGGGGGCAGCAGAAATTTGTTATTCAGGTGTGAGAAGTCCTCACGAGGAATCCGGTTCCCACCAACAGCTAGGAACCCCAGTTTCCCATTTTGGTCCACTCTCCCACATTGAACTGATTCTCAGAGTCATCAAACTTACGATATAAGGTGGGCCAAGCAGAAGTACTCACATCCCAGTGTTTGACAATTTAAAAAGCAGTGCTTCCTGCCGTTTTGGGGGTGGGGAACTGTTCCGCATCCTAACTCTGCTGGTGGCTGTTCTGATTATACATGTGCTAAAATTCAGACATCAAAAAATTGAGTCAATTGTGCTCTCTGTTCATTAAAATCTTTTTTTTTTTTTTTTTTTTTTTTT
>NW_022900948.1:26647906-26658695 GCF_012274545.1 Fukomys damarensis | reverse complement strand
TTAAAATTTTTTTTTTTTTTTTTTTTTTTTTTTAAGTTCGCAGTTTTAACTTCTTACGGAGAACTCATGAGTTCACTTAGCCAGCTGGACAGGCAAGTGATTTAAGAAGCACCCTTGACTCTGACCCCAGCCCATGGTTTTTGCTCACAGGGTTCAGATCCCAGAGAGCCCTGGCTTCTGTAACTAATGGGCTTCTGGCAGCCCTAACTCACCAGTGTGCTCCTAAACATAAAGATATCTACATGCCCTCAGCTCGCAGCTGGACCCCCCACCCCACACACTGTCCGCTCTACAATGGAATAAATACAATACACCATGAAAGGCACAAGTGTAGGACTGCTGGCCCAGGCTGGGCTGAGGGAGAGGAGGGTTTAGGGCAGGGAATGAATCCAGCCCACACTGTGTTAAAATCTCATTACGTTCGGTTTGGCCCACACCATGTTTAAGTTGTGAACATTTAAATAGCAACAGATTTCTTTCAAGGGCTGGATTTCCAGGTTTTCTTGAAAAAGTAGAAAATCCTGGGTCTGTATTTTCACACAGTACCAATCGGCTGGAGTTGGGGTTGTCCCCACTGTCCCCTTGGGAGCCTGGTCTCCCTCATTTACCATAGACCTAAGAGGTCAGTCACATCAACGGGCACCTGAGCTCATCTAGGGACTTACTCCCTAACATAAGGACGTCACAGGGCATTCGCCACACGGACACTCTCAGGAACTGGGGCCCCTTCCCTTCCTCCCCTTAAGAGAGGGTTCAGGATGAAGTAACCACCTTTCACTGAACTTTTGATGCCCTAGGGTGCTCTGATTACCATAGGTGAGGCCTGGAAAAGCCCCCCACTGCTAAACTAGGGCAGCTCCCAGCTTTTCTCTGCGGACCCAGGCTTAGGAGGCATGGCAAGCTGGAACAGGCAATAAGGGATATGCCGAGATGGGCGGGGGCTAGGAAGGGGAACAGGAGGTGGGAAATTAAGGAATTAACATTGCTTTCACCTTTGCCTCCTCTTTGTGTGTTCAGACTCAGGATTTCCTCTTCATTCTCCCCCGTCAGATCCAATACTGATCTGATATGTTTCATTCTCACTACAAGGAAGGATGGGGAGAGACCAGGCTGCTAGAGTTGGAAGGATTGGTTTATTCTACATCGAGCCCCCAGGATCTTCTCACCCATCCCCCCAAACTCATCCTTCTATTGTTAACATCCTGCAGTTCTGTTGTTTTATTGGATTAACAGCACTGGATTCTGAGCACAGGGGCTCCACCAACTCCAATGTTCCTGAACATTGCAAACCACCTAGAAAAGAAAAGTGGCACTTGCAGGTGCTGGGAGTATTGCTATTCCAGAGCAAGCTTTGCTTACCTGGATAACCACTCACTAAACCACTCACATTGACCCTCAGTTTTTCAAACACATTTCACAATTCTAGGAAATTTGTAATTAATTTAATTTTAATTTCTGCTCTTAAGCAAAAAGTATTACCAGATGACAAGACAGGCCACACAAACTCAGGGCTGCAGACCAAACCAAAAGCCTAAAGGAAGCCCCTGGACCGACTCCATGCCACTCAGCCAAGAGGCATTTTCCTAAATCTTGACCTCCCTATTACATCACACGAGGGACATGCACACCATCACGGACACCCAAATCCTGAAGTCTCTTGGTATTTACTGGCCTCAATATTTTCGGCACAAACACTCAAACTCAGAGAAAGAAAATCCCTTGCCTATAACCCAAAGGGTTAAGTTTTGAAGCACATGTTTTTCTCTTAAGAATAACATTTTTGGTAACCCTCAAAGTTTTAAGTTTCACTCCTGGATTTTAAAATACAGAGAATACTTAGATGACTGGTTATAATTTAGCAGAGGGGAAATATCCCACCCACCTAGTATAGTCTAAACCAGTAAAAAGGATTTTTTTCCTCAGCAAAAAAGTACAGGCAGGTTTTACAAAGATATTTAGTCATTCATAGACTGTCAGAGGCCAGAAGCCCACAGAGCAATGAAATCCTCTGCAGCTAAGCTACAAAAATGACAGGTGAGAAGATGCCTTCGGAGGTCTAGCTTGAGGCCTTTTCATCTATAGCTGAAGCTTTTATCTGGGGGTTCAAAAATGGCTTTTCTTTCCCCTTCCAAGTTATGCAAGGGAAAGGTACCAATTTCTCTATTCCTTTCTTCCAGCTAAACTCATACAACTCATGGTGTTATAGACACCATGATACTAGGGCCAAAGGCTAACCCAAAGTATGTGTTCAAGCATTATGCAACTAGGCTATAGTCTTGTCTGCCATTCTTTGTGGGTATGTATATTTAATAATCCTTGTGAACTTTTTGGGGGAGACAATGCTGGGGATTGAACCCAGAGCCACATGCGTGCAAGGCAAGCAGCTTTACCACTGAGCTACCTCCCCAGCCCTCTTGATGAACATTTTAAATGAACCTGAGACTACTGAAAAATAGTGAGGTAATAATTAACCAGGGGCACATGAAGCCCCAGCATGCACCACTCCACACCAACCTCTGCTCGTCTTGGCATTTCTTGCCAGAAATAGGTCTCAGCTGTGTGGAATCTCTCAAACCCAGAGTGCTCCAGAGTGACCTTTTCTCCACAAAGTCCCCTGTGCTGTGTGGCCTGTCACTCACAGTCTGTCCTTGTTCTCATAAGCCTCATCCAGTACAGTGTGCTCTCTGTGCTTTGTGTTTTAAGACAAATAAGAGACTGGGTGAGGCTAAATCTTTCCCAAAATGAAGTGCTGGCTTTAACAATGGATGTTACAAATAAGGGTGAGGGAAGTCTGAATGAGATCCTTAAGAAAATAAACTCCGCGGGGACGTGTCAATGATAAGCCATATTTATACACACAGGCTGAGGAGAATTGTTAACCTTTTGCAAATACATAAGCATCACTTGCCACACACACCCTGGCATCCTACTTGAGTTGTCCACATGAGAAGACCACACTGTGAATCAGCACCGACTGGAGAAGGTGGGTGAGCCAGGGATATGTGCTTTAAATGAGACTTCATTAGCCAGCCTGCGATGGAATTTCTCCGTAGCACCTTCGTATCACAGCATATCACTCTCAAAGGTACTCCTGCTGGACTGCTGGATACCTTCTTGACCGTAAGTTTATCTCCCTGAATGGTCCCTAACACTTGCCATGGGAATTTTGCAGCCCATATTTTTGGTTAGCCAATGCTATGCAAACCCTCCCAACCTGCCCAGCCAATTCCAAACAGATACTCCCAACTTGCTCCACCAATCAGTACTGGTCAGCCTTTTTTTTTTTTTTGCTGCTGCTGCTGGGACAAACACCTGGTGTACACAACTTATACGAGCAAAGATTTATTGTGCCACATGGTTTCAGAGGTTTGTCTACGGTCAGCTGGCTCCAAGGCATAACATCATGGTGGTAAGAGCATGACAAGGAAAGCTGCTGATGGCATGGGAAGCAGTGTGCAAGGAAAGAGCCCAGGAAGAACGCACTGGGAATCAAATAGAGTCACCCTCACGACCCACGCAGACATATCCAGAACATATCCTAGGCATCTCTCAGACTGACCAAGCTGACAGTCAATCCCACAACCCCAAACAAACCCTCCTAATCTGCTGAGCCAATCTCAGAAAAACTCGTTCAAAGGTCGCCTGAAACTGACCCACAGAGAAATATCTCACATTATTCAAATAGATCAAAGCAAGCATCCACGGCAAAGCTTTCCTCTTGATTATCCACGTAATGGGAACTACGACTGCATCACTTTCAAACTGGAGTGCTTTAGATTCTTCCAAATTTAGCCTCTTGCTTTATTACCTCTCTTCTAGATATGCATGCCCCAGAGACCCCTGGACACGTCACAGTGGGCACGTAACATTTCTCAAGACTCAAGCAGTAATCTCTCTTTACTGTTGACCTCCTACCACTTATCAGTGGTTTCAGTGTTCCCCAGAACAGCTGCGCTGCTCAGGAGAACACAGTCCGGGAGCTTGTTAAAGTGCAAATTCTCAGACTCCTTCCCAGTATATTGAATTAGACCTTCTGGGAGTGTAGACCAACCAGCGACCTGTATTTTAAAGAGTCATTAAGACGACCCTAAAAAGTTTGAGAACCACTGTTCTATACCAGTGGTATAAATAGTGTAAGTGCTGAGGCCTGCAGGGTTTCCATATATTGTCTATTATAGCTCTTGAGGCTGTTAATAAATCAGGATCATCTCAAACATCCTGGCTAATACAAGATAGGCTCAGATTTGTATACTGGATTTGCAGGTCAGATTTAGATATCTTTGGCAAATTTTCTTAAACACTCCTCTAAAACAGCAGGAATTTCCAGCACCAAGGTGCTGATTATCTTTTAGATTTTTCTGTTACATTAGAAAGCAATCATCCGCCTAGGTGTGAATATGCAGTTAGGAAAATGTCAATGGTTATGAGGGATTCACTTAGTGTCAAAAGACTTAGCCAGTAGACCCTATTTTCCAATAACCCAAACATTTGGACACCAAACTAACAAAGCCCCAGTGTAAATGCAACCCGATTCTGTAACATTATGAAAGACCTCGGGGCTGCCGGTAGGACTGCTTCAGTCTCCATGTGAAATCCAAATAAGTCAGTGCATAAGGAAAGCACATTGTAAAGTTCAAAGCTCTCCCTACATCTAAAGGTCACAAAATGCTGACTTGTTGACCAAAAGGAATTGCATGGTGACTACAAAATTTTTTGAAAGCTTTACAACTAATTGATATTATTCTTAAAAAAAAAAAAAAGAAAAGAAGAAAAGAGATCCTACATTTAAAAATCAGATCGCTGGCTTCTCTTGACAGTGAGCTGGTGTGGCAACACAGAGCCCAAATTCTCACATCACAAAGATTAATCGCAGATTAACAGAGAAGTGGCACCTGCCTCCCAGGGCTTCACTTGCCACTCAGTCTGTGTCCCTCAGCTAAGTTGCACGCTGGCTCCCAGAGCCTGCTGAGTTTGCAGCTCATGGCCACCACCATCACCATCACCATCACCGTCACCATCACCATCACCGTCATCCTTAGGCACTGAAAATGCTCAGGAGTTTATGTTCAGCTGAAATTTTGTAGATGGCAAAAATATGGAATAGAATTCACTTCCTGTTTTCTGTTTAAAGATGTATGAGTTATGAGTCGTTTATTTGCTTATTACAAATAGAAAACTTCTGTGAGTTCTTACTACATAGATATACCTGCTCGGAGCACTTCCCATGAAATCTCGCAAATTACCCTACCAACAATTCCATGAAATGAGCTTCATCGTTATGCCCATTTTACAGGTGAGGAAATGGAGGGATAAGAGCATCATGCAAATATAATGAAAAAGCTGCGTCTTGAGCCCTGTCCGTGCTCATAGCTGTCCTGCCAGATTGTGTGAGGCCCTTGCATCCTCGGGGATCACTGACTCTGTGCATCCATGCCCAGCTGCCATCTCATCCAAGGTCATCCCATGCAATGACCAACTCTTACTGCCAAGTGAGTTGATCAACATCTCCCAAAGGGATCAATGACAAAATATGAGTAGTTCAAAGGACCAACAGCAGTGCTCACAAAAGTGCAGGGCAGTCCGTCCCCACAGATAAGTAGAAGCCCCTCTTCTGAGCCCTGGTTTTCCTTTAGATATTGACAAATCACAACCCACAACTCCTTCTGCTTGGCTTTTAAGTGATAACTTTTTACAAAAGAAAGAGGCACTTAGGCACTTGAAAGTTTGCCAGAGCAGTTGTTCTTTGTCCCAAAAGGCTAAAGCCCAAACTATTCAGAGGAACAAATACATGGTCAGAGAGGTATATGACCTTTACACAGGCTTGGGAAAGGCTGCCTTGGCACTCCAAGGCCCCGCAACGACCCCAAGAGGGCCAAACATGTCACCTACCCGCTGGATGACCCTACAAACTTAGCCAGGGAAAAGCCTTCTTGAGCACTACTATTACCCCTAGCAAGTCAGAATTTTAGCCGCAGAGTGTCATCCAGGTCTCTGAAATGGAAGTAGATAACAGAGGACTGTTTACCATCTTCAATTCCCCAAACTTCGCCAGCTAGCCACCAAAGGACATGAGTAAGTGTGGTCCCCACAAGAATCACAGTGTTTGTTACTAAGGGCTTGTGTTTGGGTCTCTAACCTCTTCAAGGCATCCCTGATTTGTGACTCTGGAGTTAGATGGACATTGTAGCAAGGAGACCACAGGCCAACCACAGTGTCTCAGGCAGGTAGCCTCCTGGACCCCCACTTCCACTCTGGGATTCAAAGCCTTCTCACCCTAAAACAAGAAAAGGGAAGAACAGATGGATCCAAGGAGAAGCCAACAAATATTTCTCTGGAAGCCCAGGCCACAGCCAGCCTTAGTCAACTACATATACCCAGGCCCTCTCCTAGGACAATGAGATCTCAGGGGAAACATAAATCCACTAACTGCACCCTTTGAGTGTGAGGAGGGAGAGAGACAGACAGACAGAAAAACATGTCAAGTGAGACCTCCAAAAGGCCAGATGCCACAGAGGCACATCATCCAGGCCCAGGTACCCCCAGCTCACCCCTCTCCTCCCAGCCAGAGGATCGCTTAGGAGGATGCAATCCACACAAAAGCACCTCTCCAAGGCTGGACATGCCATGTGGGAGATGGGAGCACCTGGGATTTCTACAACTCTTCTACCTCTCTGTGCACTCCATGACTTCCTGGATGCTCAACTGGAAGATGAGAGCCATGAGACCCAACCCCAATCTCAGAAGGAAGGCAGCATGTGTCAAGCTTGAGGAAATTATAAAACAGTGTACAAATGCAAAAAAGCATTTTCATTATCTACCAGGTGAGTTCTTAATAAATGACAAAAGTCCTCAAAGAGCAAGTGTGGGCTCAGTGAGCATTTCCTATAAATGCACTCGGCCTGGTGCCTGGTGCCAGCCATGGCCTTAGTCCATGTGGCTCCTACAGCCTTTGCTCAAGACCACCTCTGCAACATTTAGTTATTTGCACTCAGGCCCAAGGAGAACCACCCTCCCCTTGGATGTTTAGACATAACAAACCCTCTCCCAAAGTTGGTTTCCATGGAGATGTAGAGCTTCTTCCCCAAGGGAATGTCACTCATTCTGTTTGAGTTTATGTTGGGTGTTTTTGAACCCAGGCTTCGAAGGCTTGCAAAAGGATGTGGGTCTCCTGGTTTATCTCAGGCTGTCCCAGTGCGATAAGAGTCAGTCTGCTGTTTTTCAAGAACTCACACTGCGGCTCTGGAACCTCCTGCACAGAAGCTCCTAGGAAAATTGTGAAGCACTGCAGCCATTTTGGGTGGGAGTTCAGGGGACTGTTTAAAATACAGCTTCCATTGGCCTACAGTGAGGGTTCGAATCTCGGCATGGATGGTCTGTTTAATGTCCGGACAGTTCTAGAACACGATCACCTATAAAACAGGCTAACATAGTACTACCTACCTCAAAAGGCTGTTGTTAGAATTAAGGGAGATAATGTGTGGCAAAAAGCAGTTCAGTCTTGGTACTGGGTGTGTGCCATTGTTCATGCTTTTGGCTTCCCCTTTCTCACACTAACTGTTCCTACTAAACGATAAAACAAACAACATATAAACAAATGCCTTCCCGTACCTGGGAAGGTTACGACAACAGCTTCCGTGTTCTTTAACCCCCAACTCAAGGGTGGTCTGCATTCCCTGGGTTGCTCACGGCATACTTCTCCTTGAACTGTATGTAACCGTTTATGCATCATCTATTTCTTCCATTATACTATAAACAACTCTAGGTTTAAAAAAGAAGCACTTCACACAGTGCCTCGCTGAATGTACAATGTTCGATAAGCAGCAATTATTAGTCCCCGGAATCACCACCCTATGTTCATGCTGTTGCTGAGGCATTTTGTATAATCTAAATTTACAACGTTGGGAATGTCCCTAGAGGCGAAAGGAGCTTGCAGGAGTACAGACATTTGTCAAAGATGGAGTTGCTCTCCTTTTGGCAGGAAGTAAGATGAGAGTCATTTATTAATCGCTGAATTCAGCTGGAAGATTCAATTAAGGCACTAGAGTTTCTGAGTATATAATTTCCTTTAGGGAGACAATTCCACATGTGGCAAATACCTCGGGTCATAGGACACACATCCTTTCAGAAGTTAAGGGTGGCTGAATTTGGGGACACTCTTTTTGGTGTTACCCATACCTTCCCAGAGGAGAAACACCTGCTGGAAGAATGGGGGAACAGTCCCCCAAATCCTAATCCCTGCCTCTGTCGGAAGCGATGAGAGGAAGTGATGCTGAGTAGGATGCTGGTCTTCAGTCAGAAATGAAGAGCAAAAAAAGGCTGTCTGCGTTCTATCTACTTCTGAGATGTTGCTTCTAACCCTATAGGACAAGACAGGAGGGTAGACAGGACCTGAAGGCACTGCCACAGCACCACCTAATGGCAGGTATTTCCCACCCATCATCGCCGGCCCATTCGCCAGCCCGAGAGGCAGACCTCATGAGCCCATTTTGTAGATGGAGCAACCGAGACCCAGATGCAAGACTATTCAAGACCCAGAAGTTTAAGTAGGTGAAAATGTGAGGTCCATTCTCTTGTTCTCTCATGTCTCCACAGATTTCAGGGATGCTGAGTTCCAGACAGGTTTGTGAACTCTTCACAGTCCCCTGAAAACTCCAGAAAAGTATCTGAGAGAGGTAAGGTTTGCTGAATCTGGAGTCTGCCAAAGTGTGGAGTGAACCACCTGCTCTGTGGCCACACGTCCTTCCACATTCCCCCACCCAATCTATTCCAGCAACACGCAAGTTCACTGATGTTGACATTCGTGAGAATTATCATCTGCCCCTCAGCTCCATAGGACAGACTCAGTTCCACAACTAAATAGGCGTGCGTGGGTATTCACCTTCTCATACTCACAGAAGAATTCCAAAAGATTGCCTAGATCTTTCTTGAAAGTGTACTTGGCCTCTGCTGGGATTACTCAACCCCACTTGGAAGGGGTGGCTGCTATGTTAGCTGCCGCGGGCTCTGTATTCAGAAAGCAAGTCCTTTCAAGGGGTTCAGCTGTCCCTTAGGCAGCCAGGGAAGCTGGTCATGCAAAGGCTGAAAATGTGTCAACTGTTGGAAACAGTCAGCAGCAGCCCATGGGAGCGACTGAACATTCTCTGGAGCAGCCACTTGGTCAACAGTTAAAGCAGCCTATTATCCAGTTTACACAAAACACCCAGCAGCTCCATGGCACCAATAACTAAATATCTCCATTCTTATGAAGCTCATGACACATTACTGCATTGCCTTGCCACTAACTGTAGCAATCAAAGTATACATAAACCAGGGAAAGGGATAGAAAAGAAAAGTCTTCCTGAGCTCTGAAGACCACAATCAAAGACGGCCACAGGGGCAAACCCAAGTCACTTCACAACAAAGGGTTCCCTCCTTCCATGGGCAAGAACTCCAAGGCTTTCAGACGTGAAGAGTCAGAGAAAGGGGATCTTAGAGTCACAGGGATCACAGTGAACGCTTCTTTAAAAAGAGGTGCCTGCATGCATTTTCTTTGAGGAATCTGTCCAAAGGCTTTTGAAAATTCTTTCAAGTACAGTATTTTGCTTCCAAAACATTACATGGCATTTCTCCAACAAATTTATATGTGTTTCCAGGGAACTCCTGGACCAAAATGGAAAAACAAAACAAAACAAAAAAACGAACAAAAAAACAAACAAACCAGTACTTTAGGTAGAAGAATGTCTGGCGACTCTTTTGTGCCAATATATTAATGGACTTTCTCTTATAATTATTATTACTTCATAGAGCAACCATAATCATTCCCTCATCCGCAAAGGAAATATATAATCCAGCTGTGGTGGCTCCAGTAGAAATACCACATCTGTGGATCATTGGCAACACCCTGGCACGACTGCACAAATCTCGGCAGTCCCAGAGAGTTCCTTTTGTACCCAACATGCACATGGGTGCACTTTTCTGAAAGTGCCTATGAACTTTACCAAAACCGCTCACTCCTTTGTATGCTGCGAAGAGCTTCTCCGATTCAGATAACCCACACCCTAAGAAAGAGGCTCTCTTGGAATATTATTCCCAGGGCCCAGTTGTAAGAAGACCCCAGACCCTTCCAGAATGATGGCTTGTGCCAGGTCAATATCAAATAGGGAAGGGGAAAATTGGCATTCTGCGAGGACGGGCTGGCTGAGCAGCTGGCCCCTGGTTTTCCACTTAGCAGGAGAACGACTTCCTTGGAGGAAGGAAGCCACCAGTCCCCAGTCTCTCCCTTCTCCAGAGTATGAAGGCAACGAATTCCTGAGCACTGGGTGGTAATACTCCAGAAATCGCCCACCAGCCTGTGTTTAGTCTGTCCCCAAAGCCCAGCAGCAAGCATCTTCTTTCTAAGCCAGTCTTCCCCAGTCCAAAGCGCGCCCTGGGGGTTTGGATCTACAGACCTATAAAGGCAAAGGCAGCATCGCTGAGCCTAGACAGACTTTTCTCCCCAACATAGCTTGCGACTACTGTGCTGGCTTGCCCCTCACCCTGAAGCCCTCAGAGTCCCGTCCACCCTAGACAATAGAGCAAGAAAATAAAATGAAAGTGTACTTACTGCTATGGCTTGCAGCCTCTCCTTGTGCAGTTCCGCCTCTGCCATCCTGGGGAAGGGTACACAGGCAAAGGAAAGAAGAAAAAACACGCTGTAGTCACCCAAGGCAATGACGGGCACCCCGGGGAGCTTAGCTGGAACCTGGGCAGAGCCGCGGGGTGGCAGGGGTTCGCTGGGGCGCGCGCAGTGCCGTGCGCACCGCTGGCTGCC
>NW_022900948.1:26621067-26647821 GCF_012274545.1 Fukomys damarensis | reverse complement strand
GGGGACCCAGGGCAGCGGCCCCGGGCACCTCCGGGCAGGGGAGGGACGCTGGGGAGGGACTGCAGACCCCGCGTCCCTGGGGCACCTGGGGCCGGCGAGCCTCTTGGGCTCACAGCTGGCGCTCCTCGCTGGCCACGCGCGCTGAAGCCCAAGCAGAGCGAGGTGGCGCCTGTGCCGAACAGATGCCAGCCGAGGGGCCTCTGGCAGAATGCGGGACCCGAGCACGTGCCTGATGTGTGGGCCGTGACCGCTGCACATTGTGAACACCTTCCAGTTCGTGCCAGTTGCTGTGTGTTCTACGTGAAGACACTGCCAACAGGGAAGGGCTGCCTGGAGCACTTGCTTTAGATGGCAGGGTCCTCAAACATAAAGTCACCTCAGGGCAGATTATGTGTCCAAAGAAGCCACTCTCTGGAGAGACCAGATGTGGCTTAGACAGCTGTGCGCTTTTGTCTTGGGTACCTAGCCAGTCAGGACTTGGTAATTTGTAACCTGCCGCGAGACCCTAGGCAATGTATTCAGCCACTCTGAATCTCAGTTTCTTTATCTGAAAAATAAAAATAAAATGGAGGATCACAGAAGTTACCTCACAGAAGTGGCCTTGGAAATGAATAAGATATGGTATATGAAGGTGCTTTATAAAAGGTGGGGCCAACATAGGTTGCTAATGAGAAGCCTGTGACACCGTGTCAGAAACCTCAGGGTCTCTTCTATATACTAAGTAGGATCTGGTCACTAAAATACTTTATCTTTACCCAAACAGGATACCATACACTTAAGTGGATCTTTTATCACAGTTGCTGGGTAGGATACAAGAGTGGATAAAGCGTGATCCAAAAGAAAATGAATGATAGGAACAAACAAAATACCTCTGAACATATAGGGTGGACCTGCTAGAATTCCCAACACATATAAGCAAACTTTCCTACATGAAACAAACAAACAAACAAACAACAACAACAAAAAACCAACAATGTGACCCTTTCCAAATCACAATGATTCTATAAATGCAGGACTTAGGAAGGTATTTTACAAAGATATATGCACCAAATTTCTCCAAATACCAATTTCTTTCCATTCAGCTAATTTGCCCTTTCAACTTTCACTGCAATTTTACCTTTTTTTGGTGACCAATCACAGATCAGACTGAGGGTGGAAGCATTTAGTTTCATCTGCCCCAGAAACGCTTCTTTAGAGTGGATGTGGGTGCAGCTGTTTTCACTGCAGAGAGAGGCCACTGCCCAGTTTGACATCCCAGTCTGGTAGATCAGAAACTTCTACTTTCTGGTTGGGACCCATCATTTTTGTCAAATGCTTAATTTTTCTTCATTTCCAGCACAAGTGCCCATAGGACAAGTTATTGGCAGGGTTGCTCACAAATAAAGCTGTTGTTAGGTCTGTAGAGCAACTGTGTAACCAAAAAAAGCAGAAACTACCAAGATGAGAACCAAGACCAAAGAAGCTGGCAGCTCAGCCAAAGTCTTAGACCCGGGATTTAGACTCAAAATCAACCTTGCAGAGCCCACACTTCTAGCCCCTAGGCACCACACTCAGTTGGTGTCACGGATTACAGCAGACTCCAGGAATAAGTGAACAAGAAATGGTCCTTTCTCCTCAGGTATATAGGTTTCAAAAAGGAATGATGAAGCACAATAATATGAAAGTAAACTCTGCACCTCAAAGTGATTAAAATGGTGTATTTTGTATAATGTTTATATGACTACAATAAAATGTTAACAGCATTTAACATTTTGTAAAGTTGGGTAAAGGGGGGTGGAAAAGGAACTGAACACCCCTTGAAAGTGATCAATTGTAAGGATCTGAACTTCAGAATAGAAGATTCAGGGACAGGCTGCATATTTCACTGACATCTACTTAACAATGATAGCTAAAGAACTGAGAACAGGATGAGAAAATCCAGCAAGAAGCAAGAAAGCTCAACAAAGGAGTCTGATAGTGTCATCTGAGAAGAAGACAGAAAAATCAGGAGAGATTTGTACCAAAAGCCGTAACAAGAGGTCAGGGAATATCAGGAGGGTCACAAGCTTCTCAGTGGTCAAGGAGGATGTAGACTAAGAAGAGGCCATTGGCTTTAGCAATGAAGAAGGCAGGGCACTCATGTGCTGATCCGGAAAGTACTCGGGAATATTAAGAAAGGAATGAGGGGTGGGGAAGGATCATCCAGGAGTACAAACTTTCCTCTTGTCAGAGCTGTGGATGTGAATGATACAGGTGGGAAACAGGAAAGAGACTTTAGGAATCAGAGCCTAGCAGGAGGGCTTTCAGGTCAAGTGAGACTTGAATGTTTTGGGGTCTAAAGGAGGTCACATGAAGAAAGTGAAGTCAAAGACATGGTAAAAGGGAAGATAAATTTTAGGCAATGCCATGCGTTAGAATAAAGGCACTGAGATTAATATCACTGTCTTGTTCAGCCTAGGAAAGAAAGAAGAATGAAACCGGTACAAGGATGAGGTTGCTAATGACAAGAATGAGCTTTGAGTTGAAGTTTTGATAGACTGGTTCGGTGAGTTTGCATCCATTGCCCTGGTTTCCCCAGTTGAAGGAATCATTAGTTGAAACTGACAGAGGCAGATGTGGGCCTTCAGAAGGATGGAATGCGTTGTAAAGGATCGGGGGAAATAGGGAAGACTGCGACATGGCTCCTAACTAAAGATCTCCATCAGAATCACATGAATACATGCGTGGAATTAAATTTCTACAAGGTGAGGCAGGGCTAGGGATGGGCTTAGAGTCACTGTGCTAATGAAACTTAATAGGAATAGACCAAAGACTCACGGCCAGTAGTACTTCCTCAGTGGTTTTTAAGTGTGCCTGAGGTCCATGATAAGCAATGGTTTTACTCAGAGTTGAGGGTTATAAAACTATGGATGGCAAAAAGTCAAAGAAAAGGAAAAATTCAGAATCCTAATTTGTATAGTTTGTATAGTTAGGAAGAACAGCAGATTTAGGTCTTTTTTTTTTTTCTTTCTCTTTTTTTTTCTGAAAACTCGTGAACCCCTTTTCCCTTCTTAGTTTTGGAAAAATCCCACTTTATAAATGATAGTGAGAAGTAGAGCCACATGCCATCATAGAAGCTGAGAAATGTCAGACATTTGCATTTTAGAGAAATCTTTCAGTCCGGTAGCTTACTTTTGGTCTTTCCCATTGCTCCAGTCTCCTTCTTTAGACTTCTCATCTATACTGTGAGCTACCGAATACAATGTTCATTCATTCTTTTTCTGCCTCTATCAGCTGGAATCCATTTCTCTTAGCTGTGACTAAAGACCCTAAGTGAAACAGGAAGATACATGAAATGAACAACTAAGGCTTGGCCAAGAAGTAGAGAAAAAATATTTTCCCTTTCTACACTTCTTCAAAGTCTAAATTTTAGCATTTTTAAATGATCCAAGCTTTTTAAAAACACAGATAGAACCTAAATAAACAAACTTGTTTTGTAGCTTTTCCATACAAGACATTAGACTACCAAGGATTAAGGGTCTAGTGCTATAGCTATATTGGTGACTATTTGTTTTCCTTAAATTTCAAATCTGGAATAATGCATTATAATGAAGCATAACGTGTGTCACAAATCACTAGTTCTTGCAGGGATGTTGCATTTTGTTGCATAAACACCATTCTGACAGTTTAACGGTTTTTCTGATAGATGCTGGCCACACTGCAAAGAGAGAATTCAGAATGCTAGATATGCAAAATAAATGTTTTGTTGATAAAAATTTTCAGAATCTATTTTAGGCCATGAGCCCTTTGGGAACCACAAATCATAGCCTTTTCCTTTGTGGGGAAAACAAGAGTTCTGTAAATGGAGAGAAACAACTTGTTGAAGCCCATGCTGTGAGTAGTAAAAGCTAAAGTCTTGTTGAGCAGCAGCTAAGAGTATGAAATTTCTCAGCAATCTAAAGCTTTCCTTTGACAAAAGTGATATTGAAAGGAATGTCAGAGTCCCCCAAATGTTTTTAATTGGCTCTTTTGAATAGCATTCTTTTATTTTATATGGTCATTTAAAAATATATGTGATTGCTGCCTATAGAATCATATGAAAAAGAACAGTGCTTGGGGTCCACTTGGCTCCTGTCATTATCAGTGCTTTGGAACAGTCGATGGGACTTCAGGTATGTACTGTTTTTCTTTCTTTCTTTCTTTCTTTTTGGTACTGGGGATTGAACTCGGGTCCTTGCACTTGCAAGGCAGACCACCGAACCGCTGAGCTAAATCCCCAGCCTGTGCTGTTTTTCTTTACGAGATCCAAGTTTAGATCCAGATTAAGAAGTTTCCTTGAAGCAAGAAGACTGAGAAAGAAGTTAGAAAGCAAGAATGCCAATGTGGGAAATAAACACGCTGTCAGAAACAAGGAGAAGTGACACGAAAGTGCTTGTGGCTGGTCACAGTGAGTACTCCAGAAAGGTTGAGGCCCAATCACTCAACTCCCTCGTTGCTTCATTAAAAGTGTGCCAGAGACGAATATGATACTCTACTTTGAAGACCCAAAAAACTCCACCAAAAGACTTCTAGACTTAATTGACACTTTTAGCAGAGTAGCTGTATACAAGGTCAACACCCAAAAATCAATAGCCTTCTTGTACACAAATAACAGACTCACTGAGCGAGAAATTGGGAAACAATTCTTTTCACAATAGCATCCAAAAAAATGAAGTATTTAGGAATCAATCTAACAAAAGAAGCAAAAGACCTCTACACTGAAAACTACAGCACTCTGAAAAAAGAGATTGAAGAAGATATAAGAAAATGGGAGGATATCCCCTGCTCCTGGGTGGGAAGAATCAACATAGTGAAAATGGCCATACTACCAAAACTGCTACACAGAATCAATGCAATTCTGATTGAAATTCCAACAGTATATTTCACAGAACTAGAAAAAATAATCCAAAAATTCATTTGGAACCAGAAGAAACCTAGAGTAGCAAAAGCCATCCTAGGCAACAGAGACATGGCAGCGGGTATCACAATTCCCCAGTTGAAACTATACTACAAAGCCACCATGTTAAAAACAGCATGGTACTGGCAAAGAAACAGACCTCAGGATCAGTGGAATAGATTGGAAGATAGAGAAACAACTCCAGATGTACTAAGCTACCTCATCTTTGACAAAGGACCCAACCATCCTCACTGGAGGAAAGACAGCCTCTGTAATAAATGTTGTTGGAAAAACTGGATTTCAACTTGCGAAAGGTTAAAACTAGACCCTTATCTTTCACCATGCACTAAACTAAAATCCGAGTGGATTAAAGATCTAAATATTTAAAAAGAGACCCTAATTCTGCTGGACGATAAATTAGGCAGAGCTCTTGAAGACATTGGTATAGGAAAAGACTTTATGAACAATCCTCAGTAGCATGGGAACTAGCACAAAGAATCAATAACTGGGATCTCATCTTATTAAAAAGGTTCTGCACTGCAAAAGAAACCACCAAGAGAACTAAGAGACAACCTACAATGTGTGAAAATTTTTTTACCAACTGCCCCTCAGACAAGGGACTATTATTTAGAATATATGAAGAACTAAAAAAAAAAAATCAGGCCCCCCCCAAATATAAAGACCTGGTTCAAAAATGGGCATCTGAAATGAACAGACTTTCTCAAAGAAGTAAAAGCAGCAAGTAAACATATGAAAAAAAATGTTCCATATCGCTGGTCATTCAAGAGATGCAGATGAAAACAACACTGAGATTCTACCTTACTCCAGAAAGAATAGCTGCTATCAAGAAATCAACCAATAACAAATGTTGGCAGGGTTGTAGGGAGAAAGGAACCGAACCCTTCTCCATTGTTGGTGGGAGTGTAGACTGATGAAACCACTATGGAAACCAACATGGAGATACCTCAAACAACTAGGATTAGAGGTTCCATTTGACCCAGCTACCCCTCTGCTGGGTATCTTTCCAAAACAATTAAAAGAATCATATCACAGTGATATATGTGCACCCACATTTATAGCAGCACAGTTTGTAATAGCTAAAACTTGGAAACAGCCCAATTGCCCATCAGTTGGAGACTCGATAAAGAAGATGTGGTTTTTCTATAAAATGGAATACTACTCAGCCATAGATAATGACAAATTAGAGTCATTCATAGGAAAATAGATGCATATTGAGGCCATACTCAAGTGAAATAAATAAGTCACACGTGTAAATATTGAATAGTTTCTCTGGTATGAAAAACTAAAAGTGTAAATAAGATCCAAATGGTATAATTGGCAATGTGAAATAGGAAGAAAAGGGCTAAAGGTGTAGGAAAAGTGGGAAGGGTAGGGGAAAGGAAAGCAGGGAAAAGGAAAAATATGAGAAAACAAAAAAATGGAAAAAACGTCTTTGTAAATAGGAAAGGGAGGAGGGGGTGAAGGGAGGGCAGGGGTATGGGGAAAAAATGAGAACCAAGACCTGTCATGTAAAGGTACAAGATCCCAATGATGAATGTAACTGTACTGTGTATCTAAAAAGTACCAATAAACTCAATGAGGGAAAAAAAAGTGCAAGAGACTAAATTAAGGGAATGATTTGACTTTTTCTACCCTTTAATGTAGCTTTAAATAAAAAAGATGGGTGCTATCAATATTCTTAAAATCCCTCACATTAATAGGCATTTCTCTTTTTGCATTTTTTAGAAGGGAGGATTCAAGACTGTGTCATTTATTGCCTAGAAAGTTCATTACCATATCCTTATTTAAATGATTCATAGACAGCAACAGTTTTATCCTTTGGAATAGGCCAATTTAATAATTATAAATAAGAAGGAATTAGAATAGAATTCTTCAGGGGAGATAAATCCTTGGAGAAGATGCAAAGAAAAGTTTAATTTTTGAGTATTTAGGAAAGAGCTACATGCCTACATATTGAGTGTTCTGTGGTAGAGTTGATTCCAGATTTAAGTGTGAATTATCTTAGGAGCCAGAAGAGGCTTTGGGGAGCCCAGGTCCTACACCAGCCTGGTGATCTGATGCCAGTGGACACAGTTGGGTCACTGGTTTTGCAGAGAGCTTACATGCCAGTCTAGTTTGCCTTAGCACAATGATCATGATGTGCCCTGTCAGCATGGAATCCCCTTTTTGCAATGTGGCCACCAACACTTTCATTGTTAACCATGATTTGGTAATGCTATGCACATTCTGCCAGTCAGCACTGACAAGTGCTAGGTTGGCAGTGGAGAGATGGTGCCCTATCAACTAAATCCTGTCCACCCCAGTGTCTGGGGGATGAGTAATGAAATTGGAAAAGCCTAGCTTCTGCTCCCACAATCAATGGATGCTGTGCCCTGCTGGTGCCCTTTGAAGTTCAGAGGTTTCCACACTGTATGCCCACTCTGACCTACCCTCCATATCCTGGTAAGATGGAGTCCATTTCATTAAGAGGTAAGAGTCGTCTCAAAAATTGCTCCTTAATGTGTGAGCTTCCCAGTTGGAGCCTCTTGGAGAAAGTGTCTTTCCCCAAAGCATCACAGGTAAAGTAGAAAGAATACAAGACAAAGGAAAAAAAATGTAGGTCTTAATCCTAACTCTACCACTTAGTGTGTAACCTCATACATTTCACTTACCTGCTCTGACCTGAGCTTTCCTATCTGTAAATCGGGGATAGAAGTTCTGTGTGTTCATTGGGAACAGGGGCAGCTCACTACCCTTACAGGGTTCTCGTTTGAACTGAAGGAGCTCATGGATGAGAAAGTGCTTTGTAAATTATAAGTGCTGTGTGCAAGGCTATTGCAAGAGACAAAACTGCCAAGTTAGGAACACGGACATGATGACTGCCCAATGGGGATGGGCTTGTGGGACTGCAAAGACTCAGCTCACCAGAAGTAAAGCTTGTTGCTACATAACACAAAAGGCGCTTCCAAATTTAAGGTGCATTTCTAAGAGAGTTGAACCCATAAATACAAACAATCAAGGTCACCTTGGGCTCTCTTTGATTCCTTGATGTTCCACAGGGGCCCAAGTGATTTCTTCTTCCAGGGGTCTAAAGACAAATAGCCCCACACTGTTCTCTCTATATTTAATTAGCTTGGGTAAATGCAGAAAAGGGTATAGTGATCTGAGGATGAGATGGGAGAAGCAGAAAGGAGAGAAGAAAACAGGAAAACTGGGATCTTTTTTGGGTTGGCTATGTGTGTGCCAGACCCACATTTGAATGCTGCTTGCTCTGTGTTTGTGTCCATGTGCTCTTCTGTCTAGATTCGTTCAGAGCTAAATTTATCCCACTGAGAGGAAAGCACGCTTGAGGAGGCAGAGTGGAAGGAGTGGACCCAAAGGCGGCTGCCTGACATGGAGCCAGGACTGCAATGGATGGAGCTCCCTGGAAGAAAAATGTGGGAGCCAGCGGGAGAAAGGAGCCACGAGAGGTGGACCCTGGGCCGGCCTGGCAAAGGAAGGAGTTTTCAGTATTTCTTCAATGCTCTTCCCTTCTGAGAAAGGTGAGAGTAGGAGTCAGGCTGCAGAGCTCACACATTAGAGAAAGCAGCGCCCTGACTCCCATGAGCTCCCTCATCTGACCCAACCCTTCTGGAAGTGAAGACTCCTAGCTCACCCGGCTTCCTCAGGGACTGCAATGTCTGTTCCCTTCAAGAGAAGAAAAGAGGCGGCTTTCAGGGCCACACCACTGCTAATGCAAAGCTGAGTTTGCTTTCTATTGCCCTGTTTCCCCAAGAATAAGACATATCAGCCGTAAAAACTAGAGATCAAAAGTGCCAGCCCCAATCATCCTATTCTTGCTTTACCTGCCATCAGTATCCTCTGGCTAGGTGGCTACTCTGTAAGGCAAGTAAGAGTAAGGCAAGGGGCTGGCATTTTTGATCTCTAGTTTTCAAGGCTGATTATTTTCTGGTTAGGTCTTATTTTCAGGGAAACACAGTGGGTGTCCCAGAAGTGGTTTCTCTGCTAGGCCAGCACCTCTGGACACAGGGTGGGGTAAAGAGAAGCTACTGAATGCCACCAGCAGGTAGAATTAAGTGCTGCACACCCAGAGCTGGATAGAGGATGGCTGATGTTGCCTGTGCTGGGCCCTGTGTGCCTTCTGTTGATCCTTCTTGGCCTCTGTTTTCTCTCTCAGTTTTCCATCCAATTCCTTACTTCTCATCCACCCCGACCCAGCCCATGTTATATCATCTTTCACTGCAACTGAGGCTGCTTTTCTTGTGGTCAGAGTTCCTGATGGAGTTGAAGACCTCCCATAGAATAGGATGTCCCTTTCTGTCTGCTGGCTCACTGCTGTATGAAACTCCCCTCCCTTTGTTAGGATGGGAGGAGGGAAGATTCTCAGAGTTCTGAGATGGCCGACCTTCGTTTTATGCTCAGCTAAGTCACCTCAGCATCTTGCCAGAGCTTTTCCCTGTGTTTGGCCTCCCATACACACTACTCCTCCCCAGAGAACTTGACACCTTCTTCATCTGTTTGTCCCACTCCAAATTTGGTGCTTTTTCATACCATAAGCTATGTCTGGAATGCAGCCTCCCCCTTCCTCTTCCAACTTTCCAAGTCTCCTCTTGTTAACTTCACAGAGTTTCAGAAATCCCACCCCTCGGGGTATGCCTGTCAGTCTCTTGGGAAGGAGAAGTGCTTATCCCTCCCAATTCCTCACATAGTGTGTGAGTTGCAAATGGATTCCTGGACTTGTCACTCTATCAGCTAACTTTTAAAAGCATGAAGATCTTGCTAGATTAACCTGCTGTCCCACAAGCCACCATGATGGTGGTTGGTCTGTAAAGAAGCTACTTAATTAAGCTGGGAGGAAGTGAGGACAGGACAAACCTGGCCATCCACCGTACTTCTACCACTTATCGACCTAAAGGAACCGACTTCTCTGAATTTAAGTTGCTCACTGTGTATAATGGGAATGATAATAGTATTCATTTCATAAGATTTTTGGGACAACCAAATGAGGCAATGTATCCAAAGCTGGCATATTGAAGGTACTCAACAAATTCAATTTTATAATTATGCACATAATATTTGTTGATTGAGTATCTATATCACACTAGATATGTTTCCATGTCCGTGTGCCTATATTCCAGTGAAAGTTCCAGAATGGTTTACTCAGCCCAGCACCAGCCTTCAACCTAGACCATCATTTGCTCATGAGTGTTCTTGACTCTGGCTAACCCGGCCATTACCGCTCACCTGTGGAGTCTGTAATCCATGGTCTTCTTTTGATGCCATGCAAAATTTTTGTAACAGTTTGGCTATGCCAAATTCTGTATTTATCATCAGAGGCTGAAAAAGACAAAAGTTCAAAGTGTTCTACTCTGTTTTTTGGTGCCATTTAGAATAGTGATTCTGAGCTTTGGGGAAGGATAGGTTACAGAATCCTTTTTGAGAATCTGACAAGAATAATGGATGCTTTTCCAGAACAAATACACATGCATATAGTATTTTGTGTATAATTTCTGGGACTTCAGAGACTCCTTGAATTGTTTCAAATACAATCTTAGAAGACCCAGAGACTTCTAATATTATAAAAAAGCTTCTACTCTGGAACTTAAGAGTAGCAGAAGAAACAAAAGAGATGAGAGAAAGAGAGAGTGGATTTATCTCCAAGAGCCAGGAGTTTCACCTGGGTTATTCATGCAAGAATGCCAGAATTCTGCGAAACTCCTGCTTGACTCTGTAGCCCTGGATCCAGCCTACCAATGCTGCCTGAGAAGCCCATTCTTTTTCTGCATTCCAAGAGCTGCTGTTCTCTTGCTCTTACTCCCAGCTACTTGCAGAGAAAAGACACAAGGTCCAGTGAATCTCCTCCCTGGAGGGAGTCACCTCCACAGTTGTTCTTCTGATTCATAGTCTACCCAGCCTTTAGCCCTTGAGGATGGCCTTTTTCTAGTCTCCCCCAGAAAGTATTTAGCTTACATCTAGGTACATGAGGGATCCTTTCAATCCATCCTTGCCTCCTAGGGTTATCTTGAAACTGCTTTTTTTTACACATGGAAACAAAAGCAAAACAAAATCATGTTATCAGGACCATGCACCTCAAACTCAGTAAAATAAAACACTGAACAACATTGAAACAGAATGATCAAATGGCTTGTCCACATCCCACTCTAACAGCATAGATTCTGCCTTTTTATGCACCATGATGAATATCCTCCAACACTCAAAATCCACTTTTCAATGGCCTGCTCAGCTCTCTCAGAAGGCCGCTGTTAGGTGAAGTCATTTCACTTCCAGTTTGGAATTTCTCAGCTAGAATCTGAGCTTAATCCGAAACCTCTGGACTCTTAGCTTCCAAGGAAAATAGTCTAGCTGAATTAAAGACACTGTTAGGCTGGTTCCAGCCAAAACAAATGGAGCTGGCTTTTCATTAATGGGGGCAGCAGGCCTTCCAAGGTGGTGACCCAGGGAAGCAGGCGACAAATGAGTGTCTGGTTTCAAACCCCAGCACCCACAGACTTCAGAGAGCCTCAAGATTTCACGCTTGCCCTCTGGGCAAATAAAACTCTCAATTTAATAATCTCATTCTTTAAAAAGCATTGCAACAGCTCCAGCCCATGGAGAAAACATTTACTTGGTAAAAATATGACTGTTGATGGGGAAAATGAGTGAAGGAACACATTTACCTTTTTACTTTAACAGGAATACAAATTAGTATTTTTATGAGCTAGAAGCAAGAAACTGACTCGAGTAAAAACTTAAAAACTTGCAAATGTCTTTCTACTTTAAAGTCTGAAGTGAGAATTAGAGATAATAGTTTGAATTGAAATATGTTTCTTTTTAATTTAATAAACACATGGTGTTTATGTCCTTGTTCCATTCTAAGTGCTTTACAAATATTACATAGCATAATCTTCATAAGAGCCCTATGAAGGCGACACTGTCATTATCCTGGGGTTTAACAAAGAAGAAAAACTGAGTCACACAACTTCTAAGTGGCAGATGCAATATCAGATGATAAGTTGCTTGTTTGAAGGAAGTGTCTTTGGGAGATTCATTAAATGTTGGGAGCATGTAAGTGATATTGCAGAAATATGCAGGTTTAAAAGGTAAAAGTAATCCTTTCCCCTTTAAAGTATTTAGAATACTTTCACTAAGGGGGATAAGACCTTGGAGAACAACCATAAAGACAACAGTCAACTGGGCCAACTTCTATTACGACTTCCTTTCTTCATTTTCTTCCTTCATCTATCCCTGTCTTTGTTTTGTTCTTCTTTCATCCCTTCCTTCTCTTTCCTCCTGCTTCCTCCTTCCCCCTACCTTTCCCATATTTCTTCTTTCCCTCCTTCCCTCACGCCTTCCACCTCTCTCATCCTCGTGCATGTATGATTTCCATGCTTCGAGTGAGGTATTTTCCCTTGCGCTGAAGCTCAGCTATCTTTTTATCTGGCAGTCCAGGGAAGGGAGAGAGAAACCCTAAAAGTAGGAAAAAATCTTCATTGGAACTTGGAAATGTCAGAGGGAAAGAGTGGTATGGGGTGCGGGCTTCACTGTGAGAGGACGAAGTGATCCTCCATCGGAGAATAACTAATGGAGGATTCTGCAGGATTTATGTGAGTTCCGTGGAATGGTGTGGTAACAGTAGGCAGAATAATGGCCCGCAAAGATCCCCACATCCTAATCCCTGGTACGTGTAAATATGTTACCCTCCCTGGCAAAAGGGACTTCCAGGATGTGGTACTAGGTGGGCAGAGGCCAGGTGCAGACTGATGGAAACAGGGCGTGGACTTTTGTCTCCCTCCCTCCTCCTCCTCCCTTCCTTTCTTCATCCTTTCCTTCCTTGTTTCCTTCCAAGGACACTGAAGAGGCCACAGAACACATGGGAGAACAAACAGAATCTCCTTGGGTTCAAAACACAGCCCGGCTCCTTACAGAGAGAGCTGTGAACTCAGAGAAATTACATTTCACTCACACTGGTTCCCTCAGCCACAAAATGAAGTTAATAATATTTAACCTGCATTAGTATTTTGAGGGTAAAAGGAGATAATCCACATAAAGCCCTTAGCACAGTGCCTAGCTGGTACTAAGTGCTCTTATAATAGCTCATCCAAAGGAGCCCAGGGAAGTAACTAAGAGCACTGGAACCAGGAAGCTCCGAGGTCCAGTACCAGCTCCACATTTATTAGGGGGTATCTAGCCTCTCTGCTCTTCAAGGTCCTCCTCTGCACTGAGGATAATAATGTCCATGAGAAGATCTGTTGTTGGCTTTTATTATTCTTGTGATAAGGAGGACATATATTTTTTATTTAAAAACTTAATTAGCATTGACTCTAGACTTTAGGAATCTAAAATATGAAGTAAAAACCTAAAGAACAGACTCACTATGCAGAAAGTCAGAATCTTTGTAATCAGCTATTTAAATGAAAATACATGAAGAGGCCCACAGCTGTGCCTTTGGGTGATCTCATGTTGCTGTGGACTCCATGTTCTCTACCCAGACTGAGGATCTTTCTTTACAGCCTGATCCTTGGGGAGGGCTCCTTTGAGGAAATCACGAGTTTGCAAGAAAATGCCCCTCAGAATTAGTATCCATTGCCTGTTGGTGGCTCTACTTCTAATCATCCACCTGCTCCTTTGCACAGTTTGGCTGTGGGCTTGAGTTACTACCCCTGGCCCAAATGAAGGTCCAAGGATTTTGGCATTTAATCATGTTTGGAAACCATTCAAGTCATTTGTGCCAAAAACAGGCATGACAATACTATTCTTTCTTGACAGGGTCATTGACTCAGCAGTTTGACACACAAATGGGCCTTTTATGGGCAAAAGATGACCCTGAGCTACACAATCTTAAGAGCTACCTATGTGGCATTTCCTAAAATGCTCTCCAAAAGGATTGCCGAGGACAGTAATGGGTGTACACTTAACAAATCTTATCAGAAGAATCAAAGAGAGCCTGACTGTATCTCCTTCCAGGGTTTAACTATCTCATGTGGGGTGGGAGAAGGTTCTGGGTACTGTGTGGCATTAAGCAAGTGACAGGTTCAGTGTTTCCAGGAATCATATGGCTTGCATCACAATTAGCCACTGTGCTGATACCAAACCCCCAACCAAGTTGTGGGTTATGTCTCTTGGGCACACGGTTTTCCTCACATCATTGTCCCTTGAACGCTGGTTGTCCACAGTGTGATCTACAGACATCAGGAACAGCACCTAGAGACTAAGAAATGCAGATTCTTAGCCCACAGAATCAGATACTGTAGTTTTACAAGGTCCTAAAGTAATCTGTGTGCATATGCAAGTTTGAGAAGCATTGATCCAGAGCCTACGTGGACTCCATTGTGACTGCACGTTAGACCTTGAACTGTGGATGCTTTGAAATCATACTGTTGCCCGAGACTCATTTTAAATTTAGATACCAGGTGAATCTTATGCATACCAAAGCATAAAATGAGGGGCTTATTTAATTTAGGACTTTGGAAACAGACATGAATCAGCTCACCCTGAGAAACTATAGTGAGTTTTTCACCAGTTACTTTGGACATCCTATATGAGGCTGTTTACATGCATATTTGTTCCTAATTTTATACTACACAGATATGAATCCTGAGTGGCCACATTCCTTCCTCACTAATACCTGGCCAGTTATCTACCAACAGATGGCCCAGCTTTAGTCCAAGTTCCACTTGGATCCCTGATTCAGAATTTTATTCTTTCTAGTTATTATTCATCCACCCAAACACCTACCCACTTACCACCCATTTATCCACCCACCTATCTACCCATCTTATCCCATTCTATCCTATTCATCAACCTGCCTACCTTTCCACTGACTCATTTTCAGCACCTTCCATTATCGGCACTGGCATGGAGGGTGTTGAGTTGAATAAGGAACAACTTTAAAGGGGTAACTGAAACATTAACAGACCTTTAATGAACAATGAATGCAATTCAGTGATAAGATTGGGTCCGAAATGTGGTCAGGGCATGGAAGAGGAAGATAGTTCTTGGGATCTAGAGTTGCTGCCAGGAATGCTTCTTAGAGGAGATGAAATAAGAATCTCAAAGGATGCACCAAACCTCAGGAGGTTTATAGACAATGCAAAGACCCCAGGTATGAAGGAATGCACCATATGGGGGACTTGAAGCCATCCTGTTCTGGAGAGGATATATGGAGTAAAGGACATGGGGAGGGACAAAGGTTCTAGTTCCAGCCTTGTTCAGTGTATCAGATGTTCTCCTGTAGGGAACTGCTCAAGGGAGCCCTCAAGGGTGTAAGGAGGGAAGTTACTTTGGAAAGATCAGTGGGGCTACTTTATTGAAAATGAATTGCACACTATAGTCAGGGAGACTATTTTAATTGCATAGTCAAGAGAAGTAAGATCTTGAATTAAAAATGATAATTATGAAAACTAAGGAGTTGGGTAGTGGTCCTCCAGAAAATGAGACAAATTTAACACCCCCAGGACCTGCAAGTGTGACCTAATTTGGAGATGTTTGTAAAAATAATTAAGAATCTTGAAATGCGATCATTCTAACTTTAGGGTGGGCCTTAAACCCAGTGACTGGTGTCCTTATAAGAGAAAGCAGAGAGATGAGGCATACAAACAGAGTGGAGCCAGAGGCAGAAAGTAAACAGATATGGGAGTCCCAGGATTCCAGCAGCTAGTAGAACCTAAGAAAAAAGCATGGAACAGATTCTCCCTCCATGACTCCAGGAGGAAACAACCCTACTGGCATCTTTATTTCAGCTTTCTGGCCTCAGGGGAGAAAAAAAAAAACAAAAAAAGAACACATTCTATTGTTTTAAGCCATGCAGTTTGTGGTAATTTGCCACGCCAGCCCCAGGAAACCAATACAGCCACTAACTCTGTGGGTACGTCACATGTGTCAGCTCACTTAGCACGCCCACCAGCTCCTCAGGTGGGTTCTAGAATGATCACCCCCATCTTTCAGATGAAAAGACCAAGGCTCAGGAGTAAACTGACCCAGCATTACAGAACCAGTAGGCAGCCGAGCCATTTTTCATACAAGGCAAGCTGGGAGCCAAGCCATGCATTACCACTGGCTATGTGGGGAGAAAGGTGGCAGCATAGTAGGGCCTGTAGGTAATGGGGAGTCACCAAAGGGTATAACTGGACAGCTGGATGGTGAGGAGGAGAAGCTGAGCCTTCTGAATCGCAGGCTGTTGGGGTGCCTTTGTCCTCTGAGTTCCATTAGCCTGTTTCCAAGGCCACACAGCATGTGCTATCCCGTCCAGCCCTCAAACTCTGCTCTTTGAACCTACTCTTCTAGGAGTTCCCCTTTTCTCACCGTGCACATTCCCTCAGAGTGGTCCAGCCCTTGTCAGAACAGTGCTTTACTCTGTTCTCTCTCGGCCCTTCTGTCCTCAGCAGGTACCCGGTTCTGACCGCATAGCTCATTCTGGCCAATGTTCTTCAGTCCTGGAGTTCTTCCTGAGGACTCATTTTTCTCTTGACCCTAAAATCCTCATCTTTACTCTGGTTTCTGCCCTGACCCCTTCTTGTCCCCCTGCCCAGCCCTCAACAAAGGGCTGGTAGCAAAACTGTGTCTTCTAAGATAAAAGTTAACATCCTCTGTGTTGTTCTCCTATTTCTCCCTTTAAAATCTGCTATTCTCTCAGCCCAAGGTGTGACAAGAGAAAAAGCAGTGTGGGGGGTATGTGTGTGCAAAAGTACTTTCTGGCCCTGTATGATAATAGTGAGTGAGTTCCATTAGCCTGGCTTGTGATGATAAAGTACAGAGTCTGCTGTATTCCTGTCACATAGATGTGTGCACCGCTAGTTCAAGAAATGCCAGCTGCCACAATCTTCTCTACAGATCTGAAGTGACAAGTCCACCAGTAAGCACAGTTGATCACTTAATTAAAATTGAGTATTAATAGGATTTTTCTTATACTCTAGGATCTAATTTTATTGGAAATATCTAGGATATTAGATAGGCAAATACTTTAAATAAGCAGAAACTTGGACCTACAATTCAGATGCCATTCTGCTTCCATTGATCAAAGTTCATTGCCAAAAAAAAAAAAAAAGAACCATTCTGGAAACATAATTATGAAATGGAATAATGAGAAATTCAAAGGCTAGCAAGTACCCAGAGGCCCGAAATACTCCAGAATCCTCTTGGGGAAGTACACAGGTTTAGATGATCATGTACCAATTTTATACTGTTTTATCTTTGTTTTTCACTTGTCTTTTCACAAATCCCACAAAGTAATACATATCATCCTCATTCTTGACATCTTCATCTGCTTTCAAACATTCAGATTATTTTAGAAAAAAAACAACACCACAATAACATTGTTTGGGAAGAAATTTGTTGTGTGATTCTCATTTTAAAATGTCATAAGGTTAGAGCTCCTATTCATTTAATTACTATTTATATACAGCCTATTTTATACTGAAGTAGATCTAAGACATAAAACATTTATTAACATTGTTGCTAGAGATTGGCATTTAGTTCATTTTCCCTACGTTGATCCTTATTCCTTGTGATCTAGACAGAGAACGTGGCAAGAAATGATTAACTGAATATTGCCTCTGGAGTGGCCCTTAATGCACAAACTCCTATTTTCATTCAAGAGACAGGCAACCCCGAGGGGAGTAGGTGGGATTCAAACCCCTTCATGGCTTGCAGTGGGATAATGGGCCCTGACACAAAAACACAGGGATCCAAAGATAATTTGTTTTACTTTAAGTAAAAATGGAAACTTCAAAAAATGAGAAAAAAAGTGGCAGTTGGAAAATTCCCAGTGAGCTATTAGGAAGGAAAAATGAAGTGCATCTTGCCTTGAGGGATCTGAACAATACATGCCTCTGGTTGGTTCATTTCACAATATTTCCTGAGCGTTTACCACAGCAGGCACAGCAGTGGTTTCGGGTTTACAGTGGGAGTGAGCAAGAGACGCTGTGTTCAGGAGCTCACAGGTGTTCTCTATACCTCTCCCTCAGTACGTTTCGGAGAAAAAGTCCTTCAAGCCAGGGCTTGTTCTGCTTTGGGACAAGCCACTTAAACAATATGAGCCCCAGAGTCCTCATCTGCAGCAGGGGAATAACAATTCATGAGGTCGTCCTGGGGATCCCATAAAACACTGGGCACATCAGGTGTGCTCTATACAAATGCTGATTTCTAAAGAGTAAAGAATGTCAACAGATATTAAACGTTTCTTCTGCCTCTGTACCAGGATCTGCCCTCTTTCCCCCTTCCTCTTGACTCCTTTCTTGTGACCACAGTCTAGCCACTGGCATGACTTAGTTGAGCAAGTCTATTCAGCCTAAATTCCACAGAGCCATGAGGAAATTATTTTCCTGGAGTTTAATTGCAAAGTTCTCTGGCTTAAGTATAAATAGGCAGACACAAAAAGCTACAAGAATGCATGACTTCTTTTATAAGACATTCTGGAGAAGGTAAAACTACTGGGACAGAAATTCCATCAGGGATTGACAGGGGCTCTGAGGGTATACGGATGTGACTGATAGCAAAGTCCCCAAAGACCTATGCAGTGATGGAAATGTCCCGTATCTTGATTTGGGAGGTGATCACACACCTGTAGATGACACGCCATAACGCACTGGCCAGTATACTTGATTGGGGTGAGTTTTACTGTATATAAGTTGTACTGCAGTAAGCCTTAGTTTAAAAAGAATACTGTGGCTTCAGACCTTTTTTGGAAAAATCTATGTTCAGTAGAGAAAACTGACAATCCTCTAAGGAATCTTCTTGTATGTAACTAACTCCAATAAAAGACACAATAATCCCCCTAGGAGATGCATAAAGTTCTTGGGGGAACTTAGAGGCAAGAGAAAAATACATACAGGGAAATCCACAAATATTTCACAAACAAGGTTACATTAAATAGGACCTGATATGTGCCAGTTAATTACTGTTTTTCCTGGTTTGGTTGTTTTGCTTTACCTTCTCTGCCAAGTATAAGCAACATGTCATAGCCCAGAACCTCTTTACACATTTCTTGTCAATTTTGTTACAGACTTTTCTCATTTTCCTAATTCCAAAGTCTTTAGTTAATGGTACATTTGCCAGAAATGTAATGATTCACACTGTCTTGTCCCTTACACAAATAATCATGGTGCTGAGACCATGTTTTCTGAATGTGTGAAAGTTATTAAGTTGATTGGTCTTTGCATGTACACTTGTAAAGTGCTCTGTCTTACAAAATGAGAAAAAGTACAATACATTAGAGGACACAACACACTCAATTGTAAGAGATTAGGAATAAGGGTTCAAAACTCAAGGCATTAAAATTCACATGTAACTTCTCAAATGAAGGTCAAAAAGATCAATAATCCCTTCCCAAAGAAGGTAGAGAACTAGGCAAACAGGCATTTCACAGAGAAAGAAGCACAGTGGCTCTTAAGTATATAAGAAGATTTCAACTTCACTGTAATCAGTGAGAGTTACTTCTCTATGAATCAGTAAGAAAAAAAGACCTATAGTCAGGTAAAAACAAAATGAGCACAGGAAAGGAAGAGACAAAACAGAACAAAAACACAAATAGCCTTGAGACATATGAAAACATGCTCCAACTCACCCACACAAAGAGAAAAACGAATGAAAACTGAACCATCTTGTAAGCATCAGACCAGCAGAGTTCATCGTGTTTGCTAAGCCAGTGTTAATGAGGGTAGAGGAAAATCAGTTACTGCTGGGACAATGTTTACAGAGACCATTTGGCAAGTCTATTAGATTTCCACATGCCCAATTCTTTCGACCCAACAATCTCATTTGCAAAAGTTTTATCTTATACATCACCCATGTGCAAAATGACACAAGTCTACTATTCACTTCTGTACTGTTTTAATAGTGAGTGAAAATCCCTCAAAACAGATTGATTATTTATAATATTCAATAGAATATCCCTCACCATAAGAGGGGATGAGAAAGGTTTTCATGTGCTGATTAGACTAATCTTCAGGATATGCTGGATATCAAAAGGTCAAAATGCAGAAGAGTGTATAGTTTAGCATTTAGGTTAAGGAAGTAGGGTTGGAAATACAAGGTGTGTGTTTGCTTGGACAGACCTGGGCCATTTCTGAAAAGTGTTGCCAGTGGCTGATGTGAGGGTTTGTTTACAGGAAATATCAGAGGGGTAAAGTGATGAGGATGAATGGGACCCTTTGTAGGTATGTAATCTTTTATGCCTTTTGAATTTTGAGTCACATGAATATATTGTCTACTCAAAATAAACCTTTTAAATAAAAAATAGTCGATCATGAAAAAAAGAGTGAAATCAAGAATCTATTCCCTGAGCTACCTCTAAGCTTTGTGACAATAAACAAGTCCTTTGTTTTTATTTTTTTTAGTGATGAAGGCTTTTCTGTAGAAGATGAGGTAAATGTCTAAGATTTAGTAAGCCTCAGAAGACACTGTGCTTGTTTCTGAGGGCTGTGTTGGGATGCGAACAGGGTTTCGCTCTTCAGGATCACTATACACAGCTGCACAAATTATAGATTGTAAAACTCAGGGGGCCATTTATATAACTTACTGTGCAATATACATGCGTTGGACTTGGGCAGTGCACAGCTTGAACTTCTGTATGGGGCCACCCTGCTTCTGTCTTTGTCTTTAGATTTTCATAAAAGACTTAATGACTATAAAAGACCATTAGTAGTGGAAATCAGCAGTCACTTCATATGTGATGAAGACATCAGGAATCAAAGCCTTTTTATTTCAAGCAAGATTATTAAACCATTTGTGGATTATGAAAGAAGAATATACTTCTTTTGTAGTATTCTTTGCCCTTAAATGCCTAATAAAATGTAAAAATCTTCAACATTACTAAGCACTAACTATGTTTAAAACTGTCTTAAATGATTAAAAGCAATCAACATGTGATAAAAGTTGAAATTCCAATTAGTGGCAAAACTATGGCGTATCTGCTGTAGAAGATCTGGTTAACTTTGGAGACAAAATTAACTCCATACAGTTAGACTCTATATCCCACATATGCATTCAGATAAATTCCACATGATCAAAGAGCTAAGCACAAATAGCGAAGATCTAATTTCAGGATGGGAAAATATCTTGTGGGAATAAAAAGAAGGATATATCAAAAAAAAAACAGAAAAAAATTGGCCCAAAACCAAATAGAATGTCTATGAAAGATATAATATCACTAGCAAAATTAGAAAGCAAATAACAAGGGTAGGAAAATATATCTGCAACATCAATGTAAAACAGGTCAATAGATCAAGACCCTACTCATGGACAAGAAAAATGATGAAAATTAATAGACAATGGGTCTAAGTTCACATGAAAACAAATATAGATGGTGTGTTCTTAGCCCGTGTGAGGCCCTGGGTTCAATCCCCAGCACTAAAATAAATAAATACATGCATACATATGGAAAGCAGATATGAAAGAAATACTCATTTCACAGATATTCAAAAGAATAGAAGATGTGGTTAGTTTGACTACTGAAGTGGGTCAGATTTCAACGGTGATCACATTTAGCTTCAGTGAAATTTTCAGGAACAGTCGCATATACTGTTTTTATGAATATAGATAGGAGCAAGTTTTGGGGGAACTATTTGGTGAGATGACTCAGAAGTGTTATAAATCTAGGAAAAGGATAAAAACCACTGTGGCCAGAGCAACACCAGTGAAGTGTGTAGGGGTTGTAGGGGTAGGAGGCAAAGGAATAAAACTTGGCAGGGCCAGTCATGAAGAGCCTTGTGGGTCATGTATTAGTCATCTTTCCATTGTTGGGTCAAAACACACAACTTAAATCTTGGCTCATGATTTCAGAGGTTCCAGTCCATGGTTACCTGGCTACAGGCAGAAATACCATGGCACACGGGTATGGTGGAGGAAAGCTGCTCAATTCACGGCATCCAGGAAATAAACAACAAGGGAAGGTTCAGAGAGGAAGGGGCCAGGGACCATCTATAGTCTCTAAGGCCATGCTGTATGTTCCATTTCCTCCACCTAGGCCCCTCCTGATAATAGTCCATTCAGTTATGAACTTATTAATTGGTCAGTCCATTGATGAGATTAGTGCCTTCACAATCCAATTACCATTCTAGGATTATCTTTATCTTGTCAAGTTGGCAATCTAAACTAAAGAGCATAGTCATAATAAGGAGTTTTGGATTTTATTTAGATAAGAAGCCATGGTGGGGGGTGGTAATTAGGGAAGTAGCATAATCTAGTTTATGTTTTAAGGCCACTCCTAGTTGCAGTGTAGGTGGGAGTGAGTATTTGTGAGTAAGAGGACCAGTTAGAAGGCTAATGGATTTGTGAGCTATGGGATGATGGTGGCTTGGACTTGATTGGTACAATGTGAGTGCTAAAGAGACACGGACCATGGCAGAAGAGGTTCCATAGGCCTTGATGTGGAGCAAGAGTCAGGACAAAGCATAGGTTTGGTGTCTGAGCAACTGGTTAAACAATGGCACCATTTATGAAGATTATACTGTGAGCTAAATGTCAGTGTCTTCTGAAAATTCACATATTGAAACTCTAATCCCAAATGTGATGGTATTTGGAGATAGGACCTTTGGAAGGTATTCAGATCATGAAGCTGGTGCCCTCATAATGGGATTAGTGCCCTTAAAGAAAGAGACACCAGAGAGCATGTTTCCCCCCATCTCAGTCATATGAGAGCATAACCATCTGAAAATCAGGAAGAGGTTCCTGAAACAAATCCAACCAGTTTAATTCTGTAATGTGGAACTTTCTAGCTTTCACAATTATAAGAAATAAATTCCCACTTTTAAGTCATTTAGTCTATGGTATTTTTGCTATAGCTCAACTCAAACTGACTAAAACAGATGGTGATAGTGATAAAATGCAAAAGATAGGCAATAAAGCATTGTGATGGTAGTTAAATTGTATTGTGCACTTAGCAGCTGTTAAGAGGGTACATAGGATGCGAAGTGGTCTCACTACAATAAGAAAAAGAGAGAGAAGGGAATAAAAAGGGTTGAATTTGACAATTTCTAAAATTCTTTCCAATTCTTAGCTTCTGGACTCTGTTAGAGGCTTCTTAGTAGACCAAACATTAGACTTTTCACCAATTCTTAGCAGTCTTCCTTAGTTTTTTGTTTTGTTTTGTTTTGTTTTTGGTTCTAGTGTTCAAACTCAGGGCCTCACATATAGTAGGCAAGAGCTCTACCATCAAGCCCTACCCCCAGCAATAAACACTGGACTTAAGAATGTGGCTACAGTTGGACGTCATTTGTTCGCCAGAGGTGTTCAGAACTTTATCTTTAAAGTGATAACGTTAGGTGAGACGTTTGAGAGGTGGACTCTATCAGGAGTCCCACAGGTAATTAGGGTAAACCCTTCGAAGGTATAGTGAGACCTCAGTCTTTCTGGTTTCTTGTTTCAAGAAGTGATCTTTTTCTACTATTATACTCCTGTCATTTTATCTGCCATGAGATGACACCAGAGTCTGTCCCATGGTGCACCAGAGTCTGTGCCATGCCTTTGAACTTTTAGCATCTCAAACCAGGAGCTAAAACCTTTCCAATTAAAAAAATATGTAATCAGCTTGCCTCAGGTATTTCACTGTAGTAATGAAAAATGGACTAACACAAAGACTCAGATTCTAGTCCTGCTCTGTTCCTAACTGACGTGGTCTTAGAGAAGTCGCTTAACTGGACTTAATCTCACCAACCAGTGTTCAGCCTCTCTGTATGCCTTAGAAGGAACCCTTTGTGCACTATCTCTCATCATGGTTTTGTGATTGACACATCAGTAAAATCCAGTTTTAAAAGATTAAGAGAAAAATATTAATATATAACAAGTGAAGAAGCAGCATGGACATTGATAGCAATCATTGAAAAGAAGCATATATACATGTGTTAGTCAGCTTTCATTGCTGTGACAAAATACCTGAGAAAATCAGCTTAAATGAGGAAAGTTTTATCGTCTCTGGATCTGTGTGAGGTGATGCAGAGGATGATGATGGAACCATGTGGTGAAGAAAAGTGTTTCGCCTCACAGTAGCCAGGAAGCAGAGAAAGTAAGAGACAGAGGAAGAGGCTGGGGACAAGATTTAGCTCCCAAGGGCATGCTCCCTACAAACCCAGTCCCCGCAGTTAGGTCCAACTTCCTCTATGTCACCTCTTCCCAACAATCATCAAATTATGAACCCATCATAGGGTGAATCCATTGACAAGGTCAGAACCCTCATGATCCAATTGCTTCCCAAAAGTCCCAGCTCTGAACACTGCACTGGCCACCAAGTCTTCAACACAAGAGCTTTTAGTGGACACTTCATATCCAAGCCAGGACACATGTATAATCAGATGACTGGGATACAGCCCAATATGTTGATAGTGGTTACACTGTTGCAGTGAAATTATGATTGCTCTTTTTTTCCCTTCCAGTCTTCTTTCTACTATTCATCAACATTTTCATATAAACTTGTACTGCTTCTAAAATTAGGGAAAAAAAAGGGATTTTAAAACATTTTTTGAAGAGCTAAAAGTAGGACTCGATGTTTCATAAACTGAGGATCCCATGACTGGGATGACTTTTAATCCTAGTCAATCATTTTATCATTTAATAAACAACAACCTTAATGAAATAACTCGAATGACTCTGGAACACTGGATCACATTCCTTATACAGAAAACGGCATGCAAGACAAAACTGAAAAATGCTCACACTCACTGGCAAAGTGGTTTGAAACATGTTAGAAATTGCAGACCTGGCTTATTTCAGCCAAATGCAGACTCCCGAGACTCACAGAAAGCCCAAAGAGGCAAGAAGTCATGTTTTGCCCAAGATGGTCCCCAAATAATATGGCACAGCTTGACAGGTCTCTCACTGATTTCTTTAAATATGTTTTTGGGTGAAAGAAACAGGAGATTTTGGACAAACTGAAGAAAGCAGCACCTTCTCACCTTCCTCTCTCCCATTTGTCAGAGCAAAATTTGAATGCTTTTGGGACCACCATGATGTACACTCACCAACCTGGCACAGTGAAGCTTAGCTGTCTCCTCCGTATCTCAGGTCTAGGCGTTAGAATTTCCATGGTTCAATCTGGAGGAGGGTGCCCTGATTTATCTTCTGCAGCTTAGAATTAAATGCTCTGAGATGCAACAAGTTATGGTAAAAATGAACACAGGCCTTGGATCAAGGAGTCACGGGTACAAATTTTGGGTGTAGTGTTTTACAAACTGCAAGCGGCATCTTTTTCCCAGTCATTACATTTTGGAACAGGGGAGCTGTTCCCAGAACTGAGATGGAGGATGAGTAAACTTCAACTATTGTAAAAAATCAGGCAGGTCAAGAGCTGGCCTCTCCCTCTTTCAATCCTCTCATACTCATAATTCCATCTTTGGAATATTCCAAAGGTGTTTTTTTTTTTTCTCTACCACTGCTACTGTTTAGGTTCAAGACTTTGTCTTTTCTTAGGTAGACAGATACAACTGGTCCAGAACTGCTCTCCTGATGTGGCACTGTCCTTAGTCCATCTGTCACATGTAGCCAGGGTGACCTTTCTAAAGGGAAGAGGTTCTCATCAGGGCTTTGCTTAAAACTCTGTATTGTCCTCAGGAGAAATCCCCAGGCACTTAGTATACCATCAAATTTCCTCACAATCTGATGGCTACTTCTAGTATCAAGCTCAATTCTCTGTTCCTCCTTCTCTCATTCTTTGCATTTTCTCAGGTGTTCTAAGTGCCCCTATATCTCCAGGTATTTTGACACAACATACCCACAGCCAGGGATGTTTTCCTAAATTCCCATTTCTATCTTCCCACCATTTGGCAACTTGCTACTCAAAGTTGCCTTGGCATTGCATGGGAGTGCCCTAGATATGCAGAATTTCAGACTCTTCCTCATACTCCTGGGTTGGTATCATCAATAAAACAAGATTCCCAAGTGATGAATGACAACTGAAAATTTGAGAGGCTGTAGTCTAGCTAATTGCTACTCAAGGTCATTTTGGGTTCCACTTCTATTCCAAAGTTGTCTCTCATTCTACTTTTATCCTACCTAGCCCTCATTGGATGCCCTTCTCTAGTCTTCATTATTCTACATGCTCCTCTCCATATAAAATGACACATTATGATATTCTGGACTCTTTCATCATCCCCACCAGGAGATATGCACTCCTGTACTCCCAGCATAGGGCTTAGCCGTTCATATTAGGTACTCAGTAAGTCGACCTTGAACAAAGTAAAGGACCTATTAGACCAAATAAAAATGTGAGTAGAAAAGCCTCCCTTAGTTCTTTTTTTGCCTTTTACTTTTCCTTAGATTTGGATAGCTCTCTTTCTGGTTCTTGCTATATCCTCAACTGCCAACTGCTAAGATCAAGGACAACTTTGGGAACAGCTATTCTCCCCAGACTCCCTCAGCCTAATAGTTGCAGGGATTTGAACAATGCATTGTCCAGATCTTTATTTCACTGTGGATTGAGTTCATCTTAGAAATAAAAGCTTTGGATTCCAATGACACAGCATAATCTGAAATTCCCTAGAAGTCCTAGTTTCATCTTGCTCTATGGTTGTCTAGAAATGATTCAACATCTCTATTTGAGAGAATTAGCTGTTGCACACACTGCTGCAAAATTCCAACCACCTGGAGGGAAAAAAACAAAGTTCAGAAAAGCCCAGGCACATGGCATCTCAGAGATGATCTGCCATTCTGTAGCCAGTGACTTCCAGGAGTGAAAGTGAAGGGATGCTGGCCAATTCACAGCATGGCCGGAATCCCCTCCAGAGGCTGGCCAGCCCTGATGGCTAAGAAAAGCAAACAAAAGAAACATTCTTTCCACTTGTGAAGGAAACAAAGACACTACTGAGAAAACTCAAGGAGCTGGGAAGCAGTAAAATCAACCGAAACGGGGGGGGGGGGGGGGGGGGAGGTGGTGG
>NW_022900948.1:26587888-26620925 GCF_012274545.1 Fukomys damarensis | reverse complement strand
ATCTGTGGAGCAGGCATCTGGTTTCAATGTAAACATCCTTAAAATGTTTCAAGAATGAATACACATTTGAATAATTTATTATTAGAGTGGTCCCTCCCCCATGGATATTTAGGGAAGATGCAGGACTGAGGATATCCTTGCATTTACCCAACACAACCGCAGTTCCAGCTCTGTTTAGACAATTTCTAAGTGAAACCCTGAGAAAAAACATTTGAAAGCAAATGAAACAGAAATGCTTGCAAGAATCTAGGGCTGCCTGGCTGGATTCAGATATATATACATTTGGTACCAGGGATCGAACTCGGGTCCTTGTGCTTGCGAGGCAGGCGCCGGAACCACTGAGCTAAGTCCCCAACAGGTATATTTTGAAAGACACACATGAACATAGCACCTTAAGTAGATTGTACAGTTTGGTAAGGAAGCCAGGCATGAGGATGGAGGTGGGGGAGCAAGGATTTCTGTCTGCAGTTTCCTCTTTGGGAAATTTGTCTTGAGTCGTACTTGCTGTATCTGATGTTCAATGTAAACTACAAAGATCAGATTCCTATTCTAGAACAGAGACTGTGAATTAGTAACCAAAAGATATTTTTGGGGGGGCCATACCATATCTTTAAGGGGGTCTTAAATTGCTTCCCAACATTTAAACATTTTCTGCATGGCAACAGTTGGTTGGATCTGAGTAGTCATCATCACCTTTAGAAAAGATACATATTCCAGTTTGCCCCAGTCTCAACCACTCCCTTGGATATGGCCTAGACCTGGGCTAACATTCTGGCACATATGCACACACGTATCCTGCGCCACAGCCCCAGAGGATGAGATGGGAATTTTGTTTCCTCCAGTCAGCCATTTTGGGCCAATCTCATTCAAGTATTGTAGTTGATGTTCTATGATTCTTCTCTGCTCCCGCACCTTCTTAACTTGGTAGAACTCTTCTTTCTATTCATATTACATTATTTTTGTGCTAATTTTAAAAGTATTGTTTCTTCTTTAACGAGGGTCTAATATGCCAGTGGTAGGGGAATTTTTGTGAAGTCTTTGGCTCCAGTAAAACAAGATAAAGGTCTTTTCTTGGTGTTTCCTGATTCATTCAGCTCCTTTAGCCCCTTTCTGTCCTTAAATATGGTCATTTTTAGGGGGTTTACCTACAATCTCAATTTCTACCTGTCTCACCATTGGCCACCCTGAAATCACTGCTCCTATGCTCACAAAGGTTGAAAGCACAATTTTCATTCATGAGTGTAATAAGGTCACGCTGTTGGTGTTTATCAGCCCAGAGTTCTTTAGGCTTGAAATGGCAAAGGAAAGCCAGGAATTGAAGCCCATGTTCTCCAACTTAGATACCTTTGACAGTGCCAGGGGTGTTTTCATCCAAATGAAAACAAATGGATTCTAAGCTCCTTGGGAGTAGAAACCAAGACTTACTCATCTCTCCAGTCCTGCATCCTAGTTACACTGCTCAGCACTGAGCCTTACATCGAATTAGCAAAGATGGAGATTACACATTCAGTTCCAGCAACAAAATTGGTCTGCTATCTACAAGATTACCTAATATTTTAATTTTTATAATTATTCTATAGAATTATAAATTCTTAAAACTCTCAACTCCTAGAAAAACACATTTGCATATGATAAGGCAATTTATATATACCCAATCTTAAAAATCACAAAGTTTATAATTTTCCATGTGAGGTAACCAGCCCTGGACACCCCAGATGAGTAAGAATTGATGGAGAGGAGCTTGGTTGACAGACTGGATAAGGATCTGGTCTTTTATTTCACAGCACTAGGGACTTTCCTTACTTCAGAAGAGTGGCTTTAGTATAATGGGTGCATGACCATTTTCAATACCTTGTTGGACTGGTGGGGAGATGTCCTGCTACACAGTGTGAAAGAGCTGAAAAGCATCATGGCCTGACAGGTGGACACCCTCTAGGAAGGCAAACCAAGAATATAAAGATGGAAATACAAGAGCTCTTCTATCACCTCATGTTTAAGGCAGATGCCCCAGGAATCTGGTATGGGCTGAACTATATGTCTTCGCAAAAATCCATATATTGAAGTCCTAATTCCTAGTACCTCAGAATGTGATAATATTTGGAGACAAGGTCTTCAAAGAGGTAATTAAGTTAAAATGAGATAATCAAGTCGGGCTCCATCCAATATGACTGGTATCTATAAAAAAAGAGGATCAGGACACAGGAAGGGCATGCACAATAGGACCCTGTGAAGACACAAGAAGAAGGTGTCTAAGGATATAAGCCACAAAAGAAACCAATCCTGCCAACACCTTGATCCTGGCTTTCTAGCCTCCAGAATTGTCAGAAAACAAATTTTTGTTGTTTAAATCACCCAGTCTGTGATACTCTGATATAGGAGCCTTAGCAAATCATACAAAACCACACACTAGCATCAAATGCTACCCCAAATTCTAAAGCATAAATGTGTGTAACTGTCAAAGTAATGACAGTAATGACACATAGCAGAACAATGTCACAGGCCATCTAACTTATAAAGCATCATGATCCTGTTTCTAATACAATGCTATCAACCTCCAATATTTGATCCAAGGTAGAAGAAGGAATAAGAAGTAGGGCCATTGATAAGGCCCCTACAGAACAGCAGTCTGATTCCCCAAGCCCATGTAGAAAGAGCATAGGCCAGTCAAGCTTCAGACCCTCTCTCCTTCCTTCATCTGCTTGGTCACTCCATTAAAGTGAAAGAAAAAAAAACCCATAATCCTACTTTTTTCCAACGATTTACCAAGCAAGTGACCTAGAATTGATTAAACATGTAAATAAGAAGATGGCCTCCAGTATCTAATAGCATAATGATCCTTTCAAATGGTATCTTGGTGAAATTGGCCAAAAGAATAACTTTGCAGCTAGTAGCCAATAAAAATATGGAGTCACAGTATTTTAGTGGTGAGAAGAACATTACTTTTGATTCAGCATTGGCTAACCCCTACTCCCGTAAGCACTGTCTCATGAAATTGTGTTTGATGATGCCTTCTACTTAGAAATATTGGTTTGTAGTATGCAAGGGTTGGCAAGACAAACCATTTGAGGGGCTGGGGATTTGGCTCAGTGGTTCCACTGCCTGCCTTGGAAGCGCAAGGGCCCACGTTTGATCCCTGGCACCAAAGAAACAGAAAAACCATTTGATTCTCTTCTTTTCGATCTGCATGATTGTGCATGATTTTATATCAAATTCTGCATGAACTCCAAAACACTGCTATCCATGAAAATTTAGCCTTTACTATAACAGCTCTATAGTAAAGCAGCCATTTAAGAATTCAATTATAGGGGACCAGGGATTTAGCTCAGCGGTTTGGTGGCCTGCCTTGCAAGCGCAAGGACTGGACCAGGGATTTAGCTCAGCGGTTTGGTGGCCTGCCTTGCAAGCGCAAGGACCCGAGTTCAATCCTCCAGGTACTGAAACAAACAAACAAACAAAAAGAATACAATTATAAGCCAGGCATGGTGGTGCATGCCTGTAAATCCCAGCACTTGGGAGGCTGAGGCAGGAGGATCACTGTGAGTTTGAGACCAGCCTGGGCTATATAGTGAATTCCAGGTCAGTCTCAACTACATAGTGAGACTCTGTCTCAAGAAACAAACAAACAAATAAAAAATTATAATACCAGAGAAATTTTAAGTAAAAATGGGGTGTATATGACATCGATCTGCCTTACCATTAGTGTTAATTACTTATAAGCAAAGGGCACAGAGAAACACAACTAATGTCAGCTCATAGTCTCTTTAGGCATCTATAAATTCAAGGATAGACTATTATTGATACTATCAAAAATAAAAGACTGTAAGATGCTGGCTTATATTAGTAGTAATAATAATAATAATTATGGTACATCACATATGGTACATTCAAAGCTCTCTACAATGTGGTGGTAGCTTGTGTTTCCGTGTGATTGATTTCCCATTGTGCTCTCACACATACTCCAATCCAACTGGATTTGTCCCCATCCCCTTGTACTTGCTCTGTGCCATGCCCATGGCTCCCTCCCATTGGTGCCTATTAAAATCCTCCTAGAGCCTGACTGCTGGGGTTTGCCACAACTGAGCCGCCACAAACTAACTGTGTGACTTTGGGCAAGATCCTTTACTGTCTGAGCCTTGGTTTGCTCACTTGCAAAATGGGGATAAGAGTAGTAACCTTCTGGGGTTGCTGCAATGATGAAATAAGATACTGGATCCAAAGCACTAAAACAGTGCCTGGAAGGAAGGAGAGGGGATTGGAGAAAAAAGAAGAATCAAACATATTATGTGCAGGTACAAATCCCCTATGATGAATATGATCGTTATGTATGGTTATGTACCAATAAAATTAATTTAAAAAAATAGTGCCTGAGCTTGAGCCATACCTTCTTCCCTTCAGTCTCTTAGGGATACTGTTCTTTCTACTGGGCCAGCACACTAGACTTTGTGAGTACAGGGGCACTTCTGTATGGGTCTCAGAATTACTAATCAATATCACTGAAAAAAAGTTATACTTATTTCTGTTAACTTTGACCTAACAATTGATTAAATGATTCAATATTAATGTACATGATCAAACACCTATAAAGTAGGTTTGGTCTGTTTCTTCCATTTCTTTTGGGGCTTCTGGTGTCCGTAGCTTATTGGCTAACTTACCAAGGTGTAGGCGACACCGTCCTCTGTGCTTCCTAACATGGAATTTTCCGGCTACCTTCTCTACATGACTCTGAGCTCCCTCTAAACCTGTTGGCATTCCAAAATTCGTTATCAGAGAGTGGGGCCAGAGAGCAAGAGTTCAAGGCAGATAGGACTTCTTGGGAATAAGGACTTCCTGGGTTTTTGTTTTTTTTTTCTGTCATCTGCTCTTAGGTGGCTGACAAGTTAAGCTGTTGCCATTCTCTTGTGCAGAAGGGAAACCTCCATATAAGGCGAGGTCCAAGCAGGCAGTTAGGCAGGCAGAAGTGTTCCTGGGGCAGTGAGACCTCTTAGGAAAGAGCACCCCACCCCCAGCAAAGATTCCAGTACACTTCATGGCCACTTTGTGCAGGAACAAAGCACACATTGTTACCTCCAAGCATGGAGCTCCACAGGCTGGTAAAAATACGCGTTATACCTTTTTAATGGGATGAGGGGAATTGGCTTCCCTACAACATTTTGGATGGAGTCATAACAAAAACAAACTTCATTTTGGGCCTGAATTTATGAAGCCCATCGCTCAGCTGTATGATCACAACTGGGGCAACCCAGACTGCGGAGTAAATCAAGAGCAGGAGCCAAGACGATCTGGCAACTGCCCTTCCCGGACTTGTGCGAGGAAAAGCTTTGTAACACTGCCCAGTGGTCGGCACTGTCTGCCACTTTTTTTCTAAACATGTTTATCGCTCATAGAGCTGATGATATTTGCCTGTTTTTATTGTTGCTAAAAATCTGGCAGCTAAGTAACATTTTGGAGATCTTAGATTGGGATTCAATAAGTCAGGACAGGGTGTTGGCCCACACTGCCATTGTGTCTATAGCTTCTTGGAGCTCAGCATGTGCAGCTAGAGTTGACATAAGAAATCAGAGAAGAAGATAAGTGAGGCAGTGTTGCCTCCCACCAAGAAGCCACACTACAGAGAAAGAGAGAACCTTGAACTCTGAGCTCTATTTCTAAACGGAGCCCATATCTAGCACTGGTTATGGCAGTGATCTGTATGATTTGGATTTGCCATTCTCTGAAACTGCTGGGCTCTGAAAATGAGCAAAAGGAAAATCTGTGTTCACTCTGGAGACTTGATTTTGAACCTACATCAGAAAAGTTGCTTGATGCTCAGGCCAAAAGGAAGAAGCTGTGGGAACGAAAATGGCTGGGTCTGAGGACACCAAGGATGGAGGGTGGGGTTCTCATGAACAAGATGGCTTAGCTCTAAGTACTCTGGAGGAGAGGAAGAAACCAAGTCGTGAAGCAAAATCTGATGGGGATCCTAGGGTCCTCAGTGGAGGGGAGGGTTCAGGTTCCCAGAGTCCACCATGGAGGGGTGGTTGGGAGTCCTAGTGTCCACAGTTTTGATCATGGACTCTGTTGATTATCACTGTGGTTGGTAGGTTCTCCTCAAATGAAGACGCAAGCAGGTGGCAGTGTGTGAGGCCATGGAGTCTTATTGTTACAATGGCCTGCTTAGAACATTCCTGGAATCCCAGTCAATGCATTGGAACAAATGATGTTAAAGAATAGTACTGGTGAGAGTTCTGCTAATTGTTTGCCTGATTTATCTCCTGTGAGATTAAAATAAATTAATCACCGTTTTAACCCTCCTAGCCCTCAAAACATTCATAAAACCGTAAAACAGTCAGGTCTCTTTTAGAGAGACCCAGTGATCCTCCAACAATCTTCTCTCTGAGAGGAAGAAACTGAGAGGCTCAAAAAAGGGCTCCAGGCCATTCAGTTAGACAGCAACAGCTGAAATTGGAAGGATATTGTTCTTTATCCTATATTTGAGAAATACTGTCATTTGTTTTACTTGAAGTGTGACAGCCATATTCCGTGTTTCCATATAGAAAATTATTTCTTGAAAGTCTTTATTATGAATCCTGTTCCAGTTATTCTTATTAACTCAAAATAGCTATCATTTTTAGTAGTAACACAGTTCTCCCTTCTGTATATGAGCCATCTCTCTCCTGTCCTTCACTTATCTTTTTCCTGTTTCTTCACATTCTGAGGGAAGTTTCAAATTTATCTCCTTCAAAAGTGATTTGATCTTCTATCATTTCAGTTATGTGCTGTATCTAATAAGAATTTTAATGCTGCTCTTGGGCTTTTAGCCTCCAGACTTAATTCATTTTGCATTTCTTTTTTCATCTCATTTCCTCTCTCCATTCCTATGACCTTGTAACTTTCTACTTCTTGCTTTCAAAAAAAAAATATATAGAACATACACAAAAGAGGACGTCCTCATAGAAAACAAGAGCAAAAAAGAAAAATTGTTCATGAGCTGGAATTCTTTTATTAAGTGTTTATGGCATGACAAGCACGATGCTAATTTCCAATGTTGGGGAAAGAAATACAAACAACGTTTGTCTCCTGTTGTCAAAGTGCTTGCGGAGTTGTATATGCGTATGTGTTGTAAGAAGTACCCCTTAAGAACCATAACACAACATAGAAAATGTCGTTTGCCTAAAGAACATCTTAAATCTCAAAGGATATTTTGAATACTATACATTATTAATTTTTTTTTTGTTCCTGCAATAGACAATTTTCAGAGGTCTTATTTTCCTATAAACTTTTAGACTGATGCTTCTTTTCCCAGGTCTGCAGAAACTTTTCCACTGATTCCAGCTACAGTAGTTTTACAACATTTTTTTTCAATAGACTTATTTAAATAAGGTGCACTTTCTCTGGATTCCCTGTCAGCGGCCATGCACAGGAAGGGCTTGGCCTTTTCCACCCACTCTTCTCTTGCCTGATGACCTCATGCCTGCAGCCCGAGCACAGGTGGATGTGCAGCTTCTACCCACACTCCAGATTCAAATGCAGCTCTGACTCATCAAGACCGTGACTCATCATACATGAAAATCCATCATCCCAGCATGTAGAGTACTTTGGCCATTAATCTTACTTCTTGGACACATCTGTGCGCTGAGTTTATAGAACCATCCTTCCCAGGATGCAATTATACATCACACATCCTTACAGGAAGGAAAAAAGATCCTTCGCTTCTTTCAGCCTGCTGGTTTGGGGAATTGCTTAGGTGGGGTAGCCAGAGAAAAGTAGGAAGGGTGAATGGGAAACAGCTTTGGGCTGCCTTAAAAGGAAGCGGCTCTCTGGAAGTACAAGGAGGAGCACTTGGCTTTCTGGCAGGAATAGGGAGGCAGCCTCTTACCACCCCCTCCACCTCTGCCAAGCCCTCAGGGATACTATTCCTGGACCATTGCCACAGGTCACCTGACAATCACGCTTTTTAGTCACTGCCGGGGTGAGCATCTCCTCTTGTTTCTGGATTTTCTGGGCATTTTCGAGGGAAGTTGGAAGCACTGCAGCAGGGCTGCTCTCCAGATGTCATTTCTCTGCTGTCCACATATGCTTTATAATCTTCTCTACCCCAAATATGACAAGCAGAAATGAAAACAAAAATAGAAGTGAAGTTAACCATGCAAGGGGCCAACATATGTTTATGTGGTATGGGTCAAAGAGCTCTATACTCCTGCGTGTACATTATAAATGCTCTGCAAACCCGAGTCTAACAACCCTAAATGGAAATGGTCATGGTCGGTGTAAGAGCCGTACAGACAAACAAGTGCAAACACGTGCTAAACAGGAAAAGAAAGCTGACCTCGTCAGCTGCTGTGCTCCACTCATTTATTCTGTCACTGAGTATCTGCAGCATGTCGAGCGCTGCACCACGTCCCAAAGCTGGAGATCAAAGTGTGCGTGTGGATGCGGATGTGGACGTATACTTTAAGCACACACACACAGTGAATGTGCGGGGCAGATAAAGTGTTCATTCCCTTGAGAAAGGTTGAAAACTCTCCAGTGCCTTCCTCGCTGGGACTAAATATAAACTCCTCTGCCAAGACAATTCAATATGAAAATAAACCACTTTCAACAAGTGATGTGAAATTGGGTATTTGCATCTTTCGCCTACATTCCTGCATGGGGGAAAACAAAAATAACTCAAGATGGATCTAGAACTGAACCTAAACGCTAAAACCGGAGCAGTTCTACAAGAAAATACTTCTGTGACCTTAGGTGACAAACATTTCTTATACAAAACACATAAAGTACTCATCGTAAAATCAAATTTCATCCCAATTAAAAATGTCTGCCCATCACAAGATACCATTAAGATGCACAATAAATATAGGAGTGGAAGACTTGGATATAATAATATATATACCTTGACCCCAGGACTTGAAAAGCTGAGGCAGGAGAATCACTGCAAGTTCTAGGCCAGCCTGAACTACATTGTAAGACCCTGTCTCAAAAGAACATTATATAGCTATATAATTTAATAATACTTTTATGCAATACTAACTATATGTATATTATGCATTTATAATCAATGTATATCAATATAATCAATATATGCTATATATATTATATATAATCAATATAATCAATATATGCTATAACCAGTACTTAAGACAGTATTGATCACATTATCAACTAACATAAATATATATATTATATATAATATCCATATTACATAATGCATATAATATACACTACATGATTTTTTTATGTGCTATATAATAACACTGTATATAAAACACTTTCAGAAAGATGTAGATCTGTTAGAAGAATGTATACAAACAATGAAGAAACAAGTTAATTTTAAAAGCCTGAGTAAAAAGTCACGCGGTGATGAGCAAATGCCAAACAGCTGATGACAATGTGCTCAGCATCAGAAGTCAGCAGGGACTCACAGATTAAAACTACGCTGAGGTGTACTTCAAACAGCTCAGAGTGATTAGGTCAGAGCCGAGCACACGGGACAATGCTGCACGCCTGTGAGCACGTGGAACAGCGGGGACTCTTCCCTATCACGTGGGCTCTGACAGTTTTATGAGGCAAATGAGTATTGCTCTGTGACCCAGCAGTTCTGCTCCCGGGTTTGTGTCCAAGGGAAATGGAAACATATACACACAAAAAGATCTTGTTGAAGAATACTCATGGCAGCCGTATTCAAAAGAGAAAAAACTAAGCAACAGCCTAACTCCCTGCCCTCCAGAACCATGGATAAACCAATTGTAATATAGTCATATGATGAAACAGCACGCAGCAAGCAAGGGGTGATCTGACACACGTGGAACTCTGAAACACTGGAATAAAAGAGAGCCCAGACTCAAAAGCGTATCTACTGTCTGGTCCAGAATAGCAAGAGAAATCAGCACACTTGTTCTTTTTGGGCTGGAAGAATTCACTAGAAAGTGTCAGCAGAGAGCTTTCTGAGGTGATAGAAATATTCTACCCCTGGTTTTGCATGATGGTTAAGGACATAGATGATTGCCAAAACTTTGCAAAATGGACTCTTGAGAGCTGTACGGTTTATCTTATCTCAATTTTAAAAACTTAAATTTCAAAAGGCAGGAGTCCTTATATTGTTTTATAAAGTCTTACATGACCTGGCCCCTGCTTCCTGGGCTACTTCCCAGACCCGATCTCCTATCATCCCCTCCCTCCCTCGCTCCTCAGCTCTGCAGGCTTTTTTGACGTTTCTGGAACTCATCATCGAGTGGTCGCCTTAGGCTCAAGGCCTTCCTTGCTGTTGCTTCCTTGCTAGGGAGTTCTTTAGCAGGTAGCTCCCTTCCAGCAAGTCTCTGCACGAGTGCCATCCTCGCCACCCCATATAAATTTCCAGGCAACTCACTATCCCCTCTCACCCTGTTGTATTTGTCACAGCACTCATCGGATATATAAAAGAGTTATTGTACCTTTGTTTGTGAAAGTTTTTGACAGCTGTGATTTTTGTTTTGCTTACTGCTGTCTCCTAAGCAGCTGGAACAATTTCTGGCATGCAGTAAACACTCACTAAATAATTGTTGGATGAATAAATGTACAAATGAACAGAAGGTGATGGTAGATCAGATGAAAATCATCACCTTATGCTTATTTTTTATTAGACTTATCAAAATTCCTGGCCAAAAACACTTACATTTTAAAATGCAAATAAGTCAAATAGCAGATGTGCTGCAGAAAAAAAATAAACATCTTCCATCAAAGAGCTCTAAGATGTTTCAAGGGCCTATGTAGCGAACTTTGACAAACCCTTTAGGACCAGAAATCATAGAGCAAGATGATGCATGAGACTGTCTTTTGAGTGTCGGGTGGGAGCTCCAGGAGCTGGCAAACCCCTGGGGTGACCTGCTTTGTGTAGCCCTTCCTTTGGGGCTCTGCAGAGGGTCAACCATAGAATTTCTGAGCAGTCATCACAAGCATTCCAAACTCACAACTGTTCAGAACTAGAGATCTGAAAGTTACTCAAATTGTCCAGTATAAACTCAAAATAAGAGTGGTGAAGTTCTCAAGCCTGGGATATATCATCACAGAAGCAGCCTGGAATCTGGCTCGGGACTCTAAAACCAATTCTCTCCCTAATTAGTAGGGTGCCTGCAAGCAATCAACTGAAATCTTGGTGTTTCTACTTCCTTAGCTAGGAAAGAAGGGGTTCAACTAGAAAGCCTCTAAACCTTTTCCAACACTTAAATTTTTTGAATCTGTGATCTCTACAATTATAAACCAAGGAAGAGTTCAACTTTGATGAGTAAAACTTTCAGTTGTAACAACTACATTTTAAAATAATAAACATATTTCAAATAGGTCATTACTATCTCTTTTTATACTTGATGGCATTCCCTAAACCAAGAAGCCACACTTTCTTTCTCCTATCCGTTTTAGATTAATCTGACAACTTGTATTTCCTTGAATATCTTCCAACATTCAAATATGGTCCAAGTTAACAATACAACTACTTGAAGCAATGCAGTTTTATCTATGTCAGCTAAATTGGATGCCTTTTGTGAATCTAAGTGCTATGGCTGTGTCTAGATGTCCCCCCAAAGCCTCATGCAGTTGTAGGTGGAGGTTTTTCTGAGGCAGCTGAATCTAGAGTGTGTGATTGTTTCAGGGTGCAATGCTAGGCTCAGGGGAACTAGGATTAAGGGTGTGCATGCTTTCCACCCTAAGTAGTCCAGATAAGATATAAGGGACAGAAAGAGCTGTGGTTGTCCCTTGTTGCCTTGCTACCTTCTGGCCACCATAAATTGTTTCTCCTCTGCCAAGCCACCCTGCCTTGGAGCTAGGTGATTATGGATTGAAACCTCTATAAACTGTAAGCAAAAATAAACTTTTCTCCTTTAACTTTGGGTGTTGAGTATTTTGTCTCAGCAGTAAGAGAAAAGTAACTAACACATCAAATTTTCAAAGTAGATTTCCTTCCATTCCTACTTCTCACTTAAAAGTAAAGTGGACTGGGTCAAAGACAAAATCCATTTAATCCTATCTAGTACATTAGCTACAAAATTGAGATAATTTTAGCCTTTCTTTATTCACAAGTTATTGTGAGAATCAAGAGAGGTGATATATGGCAAAGCTTAGTGAAATGCACTGTGCAAATCTGAAATGGTGTTATTGTACTATTGAACTTTGAAAGCCACCCCTGAAAGCTTAAAGCCAAAAAAAATGCTGACAGTCCAGGAAGAAATGTTGAACCTTTGGATACTTGGAGTAGAGAGGACATCAGGTGTCCCATTACAGCAGATACAGAGAGAACTCAGTTAATTTGCAGTGATATTATAAAAATAAACCAGAGATTTTAAAATTAAAGGGTCCAGAATTTAAATGCCTACTTTTGGGCTTGTTATGTGGTTTGGGGCGAGTTATTCAGCATCCAGGCCTGTGTAAAGGGTTTTTTAATATGTTTCCAGATCTTTGAAAGTACAATGTGGGATACTTTTTGTTTTCCAGGTAACTATTCTCTGTTGACTCACTTTTTCTTCTGAAGAGAAGATTCCTTTAATAACAAATCAACCAGACCGTAACACTTTCCAGGAATTATATTTTCCTAAGTAGAACATTTTAAAATGCCATTTTCCAATTGTTCATTGCTAGTCTTAGAAATACAATGGATGTTTGTATACTGATCTTTTATCCTGTGACCTTGCTAAATTCACTTATTAGTTCTAGCAGCTTTTTGTAGGTACTTTAATTTTTCACATAAAATAATTATCCTGTAAATAAAGGCAGTTTATTATCTTTTCTTAACTGTGTGCCCTTTATCTTTGTTTTGATTTTTACTGTTGTTGTTTTGTTTTTGTTTTTTGAACTAAGCAGAAAGTCCTTGATGGCAGTTCTCAGTTCTGCAAACCCCAAGTTCTCAGCAATGAACTCTGGGCACAACTGTGAGAAAATGAAAAGACAGATCTTACTTGGTACCTTTCATCACCGTTTCTCTAACTTTAAAATGGGAACAGTAATGCTACCTCTCTGGTATTCTATGAGAGAAACTTAAGGTCACCTGAAGAAGTGCCTAGCAAGTGTAGTGGATTGTTACAATGGGTGCTCACTAAATGAGTATTGATTTTTACAAGCAATACGAACACTGGGGACACTTTCAGCTTAGAGGTCAACCATATCAAAATGCTCATCAGTCTCTCTTGCCATTTGGGAGATTCAATCAATATTTTCTAAACTAAGGAATCAAAGCTGCACTCAACAGGTTGGTGTCCATATACCTGGTCCCAGACTTTTTAGTTCCAACACCTAAATGTTGTAAAGGTTTTGGGCACACAGTTAGAACAAAACCTTCAAGCCTGATGGAAACTGCCCATTTACACATAGGTAATCTTGGGTGGATGGGGCTCTTCCCTTTGGTTCTTTGAAAGCACAAGTTTTGGAACCCAGGTGTAAACTATCAATGCGTAAAACTATATAGGATCAAAATTAACTAATTATATTATATGTTAATCGAGTATTATTATTATTTGATGAGCAATTATTATTTATGATAAGGTCAGGAAATGTATCTAGTAAAATTAGCACAGCCCCAGTTCTATTCCTGGTCTAGCTCCTTCAGTTTTTCAACATGAAGTCCTGGCTTTGTTCCTTTTGTCTGTGACAGGTCTGCTGGCTTGCTTCATTTCAGTTTGCAGTGGCTGCTGTCGCTGTCTATTTCATTTACCTCTGTCTCTTTTCAAATACACTTGGCCGAGTAAGTGACACTCTACACAATCAAGTGTGACCTTACCCTTCACCACATGGCCACGGAGTCAGTGAGTTCATTAATTACATCCTTAGGATTTCTAAGGACAGATGAATCCATTGATCACTTTTTACCAGCTGTGATGGCCACCCAGGCTGCTATCCAGTATATTGCTCCTGTATGTCGACCATACCAAGCACCAGTCCTTATGTTTTCTCTACCACATCTTTGTAAACCACCCTAATGCTATGGTTCCCAGGATCTCTTGAGTTCTTTCTGGAACAGTCATCCCTAATCTTCTTCCTGTATCTCCTAAGATTGATAACAAGAAGGAATTCTCAGTAAGAACTTTCTCACATGGTGTCTCCCCTGACACCAGACAAAATAATCTTGTGCTATGCTGTCTTTCTTATCAATTTTCAAATGCTTCCTAGTCACATGACGTTAACAATTAGAATGACTAAGCTTGATACATTTATTATATGACCACACTGGGCAGCAATTCAGTTCACTGAGGCTACCTAACCCTTTCCTGTAGGCTATTTAAGGGTTGCACATTCACATCAATATTTCAACTGTGGTTTAGGAAAGAAACGCTTTCTTCAGCCTTTAGCAAACAGTGGTCAAACCTTTTCAATTTTGAAGCAAAAGTGGCTGTGATATCATTACCATTTACTAAGAGAAAGTGTATTTCATCTTGCTGGGGCTATTGTTTGGCCAGGGTAACTGAGTGGACATTTGAATTCTCTTTTCTTTTGGGAAGACTAGCCACTCTCATAACACTTACCCCATTCTTGGAACATGTCTTCTAACAAATTATCAATTCACTTAATTTAAATGTAAATGATCTACTGCTCTCAAGTTCATCATCAGTGTAAAAAAAAAAAGGAGATTGCTTTTGTAATTACATATCTGTTCATACACATTCACAAATGTCTGTGTTTTCATGATATTTCATTTTGTTTTGTACAGGTCTGGCCCCATGTCCTATTTTCCAGATATATATTATACAAAGGCAAGGTAAAAATGCAGGGACTTTTAACCCTGCTTGTGCCCATGAAGAATTCTGATCCCGGATGCTGGGATGGGTGGTGAATTTCCAGATTCCAAGAATGAGTGTGACTTTGGCCCATATCCCATGAGCAGGCAGTGACCTCAGCACAGACTAAAGATAACCACCGTGGGAGAAAAGTCTACTTGGCTTCCTTCTTCAATTTTGGCCCCAGTTTGAGGACCAGAGGGATGGTCTGTCTTCCCAAGCCTGTTGCATAAAAACAAATCAAAATGAAGCCACAGTGCTGAAACACAGGGGAGAAAATGCCTCCTTTCTCTGCTTCTCTTCTTCCTCCAATCAGCATGATTGAAAATGTATCAAGACAGAATACTACTGATATTTTTAACAAAACTAACAACACCCCAAGGAAAAGCTATTAAGTGAAAATCACCATATTTCCTTTCCCCCTCAGCACACAAAGTACCTTTGTAGAGTAGTGCAGAGTGAAGAAAGAAACTTCTTAATCATGCAACAGGAAGTTCAGCTAAAAAATTATTGCTTGATTCTATAATTAACTTACTGGATGACTACAGGCACTCCATTTAGTCTTTCTGGACTTAATTCCATAGCTTTAAGATAAAAATCATTGGGTCCTGGTCTCACGGCTCCTGAAGATATTATTTGTGCTGAGACTTTAGCTCATGAAGCTACAGTTAATCCAGATTCACCAGTTGCAGGGAGCCTGTGGAACATGGCTTCCCACACCCCAGAAGGCACACTTTCTCAGGATGCAAATGTGCACACACACATGCTACATCCTTCCTATCGTTGCGGGAGGTTATAAGTGATGGGAGCCAAGATCTACTGAACTCAGCTTGCTAGAGAGCAGAATCCCCCAGAGAGAATCCCCCAGGAGCTTCGGGAAAAGGCCTCTGGATCTCATGTCCAGGACAATAGCCAGGCCCTGAAGAAGACACCAGCAAGCGTCAAGAAAAGAACCCAGACAGCTAGAAAGGAGGCACTTTTTCAACCGTGGAGAACATAGTTAAGTTATCATTTGCCTTGTCTTGCCCAGAGTAATATTTGAGAAGGGCGCTGCCATTACTTCAGTAGGCTCGTTGGAAAACAGCTGGGTCCACCAGACAGTCTCATCCTTGGAGGGTGTTTTCTTCCCATGCCATTCGAGCAATGAAATATGCTTGACAAGATGAAAGGGAAGAGGCTCTGGTCTACTTCTCAGGGGACGAGGATGGCTGAGTGCACTGCAGTAGGGCATCACAACATCTCTGTAGGTGGACCCTCTTTCTACCTGCTGCACATGCTTTTGCAAAATAGTGTAGGATCAGGGAATACTAACACATTGGGAATTATATGAATGTTAGCTTTACTTTTCTTCCTCTGGGGCAACTAATTAACTCCAATACATGGATCCATTGCTGAGAATGTTAATGGCTAAAGTGTGTGAAATTAAAATGTCATGGAAACTGTTTCACAAGACACTTTTGTCTCATTATGCATTATGAGAAATTCCTAGATCAGGCTGTCCAGTACACTTGTATGCAAAGAGGAAAATATTCTCTAGCTACTTTATTAATGGGGTAAACACTGGCCATATGTGGCTATTTTGAGCACCAGAAATATGGGTACTGTGACTGTGGAAATAAATTTTAAAGTTTTTATTATAATTAAATTTAAACAAACACATGCCAAATGGCTATTTGTTAGACACAACAGTTCTATGTTCTTTCTATATTCAATTTGCAATCTATTCTCTTTTTACTGGCTCCAAGGTTCCAATCATGATGCATTGCTTATTCCTAAGTGATAGCTGGTTTGACTCCTCAGGATATGGTTGAAAGGAAAAACGGCTACAAGATTCCTAAAACATATAAAGCTGTTGCAGAGGGAGAGGGGTGATTATTTATTTAAAGAGGAGATAACTGAGTAGCGGGGATACCTTAAGTGAAATGAAAACAAAATGGACTCTAGACTCTGCTAAGGGAAGTTAGCTATAATTATGGTCTCCCCCTTGGGCATACGTTAAGTCAAGGTTAAACAATCTAGAATCTGTTTTAGTTGTTCTTTAATCAAATTACCCAAATATGGCTGTACCTCCCCTATGCAATGGTACACTCATCATTGGATGTAGATTTGGGCTACAGAGAACTATATTTCAGTCTCTCTCACAAGAGGTTTTGTTTTTTTTTTTTTTTTTTTTTTTTTTTTTTTTTTTTTTTTTTTTTTTTTTTTTTTTTTTTTTTTTTTTTTTTTTTTTTTTTTTTTTTTTTTTTTTTTTGGTGTGGTGAAAACGAAATAGCGATTCTGACCAAGTAGCTGACAACAGCAACTTTCCGTTTCCTGCTATTACAACATCAAAACCAAACATCTTTCCTCCATTCCATTGCACAATCACTATCTGTGGTAGCAGTAAAAAGAAAAAAGAAACCCTGATGATTTCCAGATTGATTCCCCCAAATGACTACACTAAATGCTGTGATTAAAATTAAGGAAAATTTTTTACATGTTGTGAGTTCCCTTCTCTGGAAGATAAAAGCCATGGGGTTATAAACTCTCAGCCTTGGAAGGGACTCAGGCCAATTCAGTGTCATTCCACAAAGAAGAAAATGGCCCAATCCACTAATTAAAAACAAAGCAAGGAGTTGGGAAGGGGAAAGGAAGTCCCTCTCCACAGGTTTCTGTTTTGTGTCTCATTGGGCTTTTCCACGTGTCACACCATCTCTTCTCACTCACCCTCCTTAATTGCCAAGCCAGGCACGGTGCTTCTTCCCATCCCAGGATCTGGTCACCTTCAAGTTCTCTTGACCAGTGTAGGATTTCCTGGAGTTTCCACAGGAGAGACAGGGGAAAGATCTCCTCACACATTACACTTTGAACATATGTTCTTTGGCCACTTCTGTTCTCCTCAGTGGTCCTTTTTGGTCAAGGTAGTAAGAAGATAAAGTAGGAAATGTATTTCCCCTTAATTCTTTTCCAGAGTTAATCTAAATCACTGTATTTCCTTTCTCTAGCTCCCCCATCCCTCCTTCAAGCCCTTTAAATCCCTCGTCCTTTCTTCTTTGTTTTCTTTTTTGTTTGTGTTTTTTTATTCATTTCTCATTAGTGCATGTTTGTATACATAATGAATGGTGATACACGATACATCTTATTTCTTCTTCTTCTTTTTTTTTGGTGTCAGTGACCAAACTCACAAGCTTACACTTGAGAGGCAGGCTCGGTGCCACTGAACTAAATCCCCAGCCCCACATCTGAATTCCTTTTACACTCCCTTCCCTTCTCCCACCTCCCTCCATCTCCTGGTCCCCTTCCCATTTGCAAAAGGTCTATCTCCCTGTTTCTTATTTTGCTCTATATTTATAGTTTAGGTTTCTCATAAAAGAGAGAACATATTATATTTAACCTTGTATGTCTGATTTATTTCATTGACATTATGGATTCAGAGGACATCCACTTTCTTACAAGTGACACAAATTTATTCTTTGCTGCACAGTAGTACCCCATTGTGTACAGATACCATGTTTTCTTTATTCATTTATTTGTTGGTGGACATATAAGCCACTTTCAAGATTTGGTTATTATGAATTGTGTTGCAATAAACATGGGTATTCATATATCACTGTATACAATGGCTTTAACTCTTTTAGGAAGCCACCTAGCAGAGTAATAGCTAGGTCAAATGGAATTTCTGTTTTTAGTTTTTTTGAGGATTCCCATACTGATTGATTTTCATAGTGGTTGAAGTACTTTACCTTCCTACAAACAACATAGAAGTGGTCCTTTTGCCCTGAAGCTTTGCCAGCACTAATTTTTATTTGATTTCTTGATGATAGCCATTCTCTCTGGATGGAGTCTCTTATTTTAATTTGCATTTCTCTAATGGCCAGTGATGTTGAACATTTTTTCATGTATTTATTGGCCATTTATACTTCTTTTTCTGAGAAACATTTATTCATTTCAGTTGTCCATGTTTTGATTGGGTCTTTTATTTTGGAAGGTCTACTGTTTTATTTTAGTATTTTATTATCTATTTTAGATGTAAGTCCACTGAGGAATAGCTGCCAAATTTTTTTCCCATTCTGTGAGTTGTCCCTACATTCTGCTGGTTGTTTCCTTTCTGTGCAGAAGCTTTTAAATTTGATATGGTTACATTTGTTGAATCTTGATGTTATTTCTTGTGCAATTGGTATTCTAGTCAGAAAGTCCGTGCCTATGCCCATGACTTCAAGTTTTACCTATTTTATTTTCCAGCTGTTTCTGTATTCAGATCCTTGAACCATTTTTAGTTTAGTACGTGGTAAGAAATGTGTCTAGCTTCAATCTTTTGCATGTGGATAGCCAACTTTCCCAGCACCATTTGCTATCTTTCCTCCATCATATATATTTTTGGCCCCGTTGTCAAAGATCAGGTAGCTGGATTGGTCTGGGGTTGTTTCTGTATTCTCTGTTCTCCTACACAGATTGTCATGGTGTTTTTGTGGCACTATTCTGCTGTCTCACCACTGCAGCTTTGTAATATAACTTGAAATCTGGGACTGTGATGCCTCATGCTTTGCTCTTATTACCCAGAATTGTTCTTCTGGCTTTATATGAATTTTAGAATGGTTTTCTCTAGTTCTGTGAGGAATCATGTTGGTGTTTTGACTGGGACTGCATTAAAACTATATATCAGTTTTGGAGATACGGCTGTTTAGGCAATATTGGTACTGCCTACACAGGAACCCAGACTATCTATCTACTTTCTAATGTCCTCTTTGATCTCCTTTTTTTAGAGTTAGATAGTTCTTGTTCTAGAGGTCTTTCAATTCCTTGGTTAGGTTAATTCCTAAGTATTTAATTTTTCTTGATGCTGTCATGAATGGTATTGTTTTCCTAATTTCTTTCTCTGTGCGTTTGTCACTGGGGGACAAGAACACTACTGATTTTCCCCAGCACCCATTTGGAGACACTCACCCATTTTGTTTTCCCCTGTTCAGCCATATTCTCCCCCTCTCTGTTTGTGTATTGAGACAATATCTCACTATATATTACCAGGCTGGTCTTGAAGTCTGTGCATAGGCCAGGCTGGCCTCCTCCTGCTTCTGCCTCCAGAGTACTAGGATTTCAGGTGTGCACAGCTTCGCTCAACTCCTCTCCCTTTCTTATGCACATAACTAGGAGCATAGTTTTCAATGGCTTGCCACTCCACCCGCACCGCTTAGGATAAAAACTGCCAACCTAAGCATCTCTACATGACCTGAGCCCTATCTACTTATATCATACGTCCCATTCTACTCCTGCTCTTTAGGTCTCCCTGGAATATTTATCGACCATATTAATCTCATTCCCACTGCGGAGTTTTGCACCCTGGTGCTCTCTTGAACATTCCTCAACCTTGAGTTTCACGTGACTTGTTCCTACTGAAGAGGCTTTCGCTAGGTTCACCACCCTTTCAACTCTTCACTGTCTAATTCCTTCCCTGACTTACATCCTAGTACTCATCATTATCCACATTATATCATTTTTCTATTTGAATATTTTTTTCTGCCTTGTTCATTCACATTCCAAGTGTCCGTTTGCTTGATGTTGAGTGGAAGCAATTTAGCTCTTTCCTAACTCTTCCAAATTTGCATACCCATCACCCATCAGTCTGAAAAGCAAACAAAAAATCCTCCAATGACTCTCATTCACCTCTATTAGATGAAAGAATCAATTATAGATAAGAGCTCATGTTTTCTGAAAACATATCTCATTTGTCATCACAGAACCTTGTCATGGAGATATTACATATGGATGTATACAGTGAGGATCCTGTGGGAGGGAGCCGCTCAGGGTCACCCAGCTGAGCTCTCTGATTTTTTGACTATGCTGTTTTCATCAGATTCCACCACGTTCCCAGTCTGCTGTGGCTGTGAACCCAAGAGCTCTGGGGACACCATGAGAGCAGGATATACACAGAAGGTTGCTATTCTCATGTGTAACGTCTGCCACTTCCGCTGATCTGTACATGAGTCTTTGCACAATTTCTTGCACACACAGTGGGGCAAGTAACTTGAACTTGCTTAAGGAAGATTAGACTTAATGAGATTTTCCTGACAAAGCGGCTCCTGTTAAAGGCATGAAGGTGCTGTGCTTCCTAAATCTCAGCCCTGGCTAGAGATCTGGCCAGGCTGTCATTTGCAGTACTACTCATAGTTCCCATCAATCTATGTGACCAAACAAGACATTAATCTTATACTTTTGTACTGTTCGGCTTTTCTGTTGCTGGAACAAAAATACTTGACACCCACAACTTAAAAGGAAAGAGGTTTAAATTGGCTCATGGTTTCAGTCCATGGCTGGCTGGCTCTAAGGCAGAAATGTGGCAGAATATCATGATAGAACAAAGCTGCTTGGTTCAAGGCAGCCAGAAGCAGAGCAAGGGCAAGAGTGCCAGAGAGGAAGCAACCAGGGACCAGATATGATCAATAAGGTCATGCCCTCCCATAACACACCCTGAAGTGTCCTTTACTAATCTGTCAAGCCAATCAAGTTGACAATCAAGATTAACTTGTCTAGCATGTGCAAGGCTCTGCGTTTGATACCTAGCATCTCAACCAAACCAAACAAAAGCAAACAAACAAAGGAAAACACTAACCATTATACCTCTCTTCTGCCCTGAAACATAGCAAACATCAAAACCTGTACCACAGCTGTTAATTGTATCTTTTCATCTCCTGAGGACATGTTTAGAAGTAAACCTATTTGGTCTACTATAGCTTATGTTACAACATTTTTCACAATCTTCAATATTTAATTACCATTAGTAATAAATTAGATGTACTATAACTAAACCTGAGATCCACTGGCACAAAAGACAATTAGGCAGTCAGACTATGTAAGGAAAAGCATATTCCAATTTATAATTTCACTTTAATTCCTACATTGTAGTTTATCATTCTTTTTGCTGAATTTTAAAAAGGCTTATGTTTGGAGTTGTGAGTAATTTTTTTCTTAAATTTATTTTGCTTTATTTTTGGAAGAGTGAGAAGATGGGACATATAGCCTAAGGGATAAATTTTTTGAAAACTAAACTATTTTAAAATATCTGAGAATTATGTCATTTGACAGAAAAGAGGAAATGATGGCCATACCACCCTGAACGTGCCTGATCTCATCTGACCCTGGAAGAGAGGAAATGTATACAATATGATTTGCTACCATCATATAGCATTTTTAATCTATTATCAATGCCTGTTGAGGTATAGATAAGACAATTAGAAAAAATTAAGAATACCCACAATTGTACCTATTTCAAAATAGTTCAGTACAGAGAATTTATGTCTCTATATATGTACATGAGTTAACTTCTTTACACACTCTAGGTGTAATTAGTTAACATCTGCAGTACCTAATATAACAAAAAATACACTCCAGGATGTTTGGTTAGCATTTGATGGTTCCTAAAAGCAGAGGCAAGCATTTCAAGAATAGCTACCTAAATCTGTACCAGATGGTTTGTTTATTAGTATAAGAGATGTTATGTTACACTGGAGTTTTTCTATTGGCAAATGAATACTATTCAAGATTTGTTCTTGGTTAGAAAGGTTGCAGATATCTCCATACTTGTATGAGAAGGGTGCATAATATGGTGAGCCCATTAGCACAACACCTTGGGAAATGATTGCATCTACATTTTCTTTTGTAAAGCATCCCACTGGGCAGAGAAAGGATGATATCATTCTTTAAGGATTCTCTACACATGTACTGACTCTATAAAAGGTGATAAATGTGTTCAAAGACTTCTAAAACCAAGTGATATAAAAATTGTCATCGATTTCTGAGTTAAATCCAAAGTTTCAGAAGTACATTCTTGGAAAAAGGCCAGAAGTTAGTCAAAGACCACTTGTAGAAGAATTTCTCACTTTATGAAATGTAGATTATTGCATTTTCCTGACCAATCACTGAATTGTTAATTCTCCTAGTAGTGCTGCCCCAGGCAACACACTAGAGTAAGTCATTGTACAAAAGCCTTATAAAACCAGCAGGGAGGAACCTGCCACCTTCTAGAAATGGTTCATCACCTCACAAAAGCAAGCAGCCTAACATAACACTCATACTTTAGCAAAAGTCCAACTCCTGGCCAACGTTCACAGCAGGACACTTATAAATTGGGATTCTATTTACACTTTTTTTTATTAAGATTTGTTATTTATAACCTTATGCAAGATTTTACTCATGGATTACTGCTAGGAACAACCAGATACTTAAAAGCTACATCTCTGTTTCTTTGTGTATTCTGTTTTCTCTGACTACAATTCATTTTATTCCTCCCTCTCTACACCCAGAGAACTCTACTCAGTCTCTAACACCCAGTCCCAAGAGTCTCCTCTGCAAAGTGGTGTCTGTCTCCTCAAGACATTTGCTCACTACTTTCATGTATTTATTCACTCAAGAAATAATTATTGGATGTCTACTGGATGCAATTACTATAATGGATTCTAGACTTAGCAATGAGCAACATAAGTACAGTTCATTTTTTTATTAATTTGGAAGAAAATCAAACTTACTATAATTTATAGCCAATTCATTGCATTCTTACCCACAAACTTCCACAGTACAAGTTTCCCTTTCGTAGAAAACAAAGGTTCTCTGGGGTAGAAATGTATTTGTAGCCTAATTGCATAGAAAGGTTAAACACTAATGAGGTACTATTTTGCATTCTGAGAGAATCAGGCTCTGTGTTTGGGGTAGAATAATCAAAATGCATGTACTTTTAAAATTTATTTATTGCAATACTAGAGATTAAACTCAGAGCCTTTGCACTGAGCTGCATCTCCCCGCACATTTAATATTTTTTATTTTGAGATACAATCTTGCTAAGTCATTAAATTTTCCAGGCTTGGATTGAACTCACAACCCTCCTGCCTCAGCCTCCCAGAGTCTAGGATTATGGGCATGAAGAAACATATTCACCTAAAAATGCATGCCCTTTTAACTTATCTCCAGTTTAAGTACAGTTGATCATGCCACACTAGTAACAGAATTACTTCTGTTCTCCTCTACTAAAGGACTGTTATGGCTTGTATCTAGATGTCCCCTCAAAGTCTCAAAGTGTTCATAAATTGGGGGTGTTGAAGGTGGCTGGATTAGAGTGTGTGAATGTAGGTTAAGGATGTGATACTGGGATTAGGGTGTGGATAATGAAAGTCTCACCCTGGGTATAGGAGGATTCAATAGGCTTGTAGCCTGGATGGAATATAAAGGGATAGAAAGAAGGCAGGCTGGCTGCTGCTGCCGCCGCCGCTGCTGCTGCTGCTGCCGCTGCTGCTCACTGCTTTTGCTGATTGCTGGCTTCCTGCCTGCCCTGTCATGAACTGTTTCTCCTCTGTGATGTCCCTCTGCCATGCTGCTCTGCTCTGGAACCAACTGACTATGGGGTCTACAAACTGTGAGCTGAAATACACCTTTCTTCCTTTAACTTTGGGTGTTGGTATTTTGTCTCAGCAATGAGAAAAGTAACCAAGAGAAGGGCCAACAAGGTAGGTTTGATCATATTTATTTCCTCCATTATATATTGCCTGTGGAAGAGATCCTGTCCTCATGATGCTTCTTTGACAGTACTGACCTGTAGATGCCTATGATCACCTGTACTTACACTTTCAAAGAATTAGTCGCAGTTTCAAGTGTTGCAAAAGTTTGCATTCACTTTAAGTACACAACACCCAGTTTGGAACCGGAGGCGTTGGTGGCAGGTTAGCAATAATTTACCAGCTCATGAATAGAGAAAAGGCCTTATCAGGAGAAAAGGAGAGCTTGTCAACTGCCTGCCTGCCACTTTTGATTAAAAGATCATTAAGTAACATGAAATATGCTTCAGTTAAAAAATCTTGAAAGGGCCAGGGATTTAGCTCAGTGGAACTACTGCCTGCCTCACAAGCACTAGTTCCCGAATTTGATCCCCAATACCAATAATAATAATAATAATAATAATCTTGAAAGTATTCTCATAGAAACTAAAAATCCAATAGGATTTGAAAAAGAAAAAAAGTACCAGCCAAGAGAGACCAAAATAGACCGCTTTAGGACTATGCAGTTTAACATGTTAAACTATCCCCAAGACCTTTCAAAGCACATACATTTTCAAAGGTCAAAAATTCCTTGGGCAAATACCTAAAAAATATCTACAGGATGTTTCAGCAAAGTGCCATATTAACTTATTTATCCAATGCAAATTCGGGGCTTAGGTTCCAGAGCAAGGAAATGAATGAGTCTGAACCTCCACATCAGACAACTCTTGGAGGCAATATTGGTGGTGATGTGGTTCCCCCCTAGGGAAAAAGTGAATTATTTTTCTATAAATTCCTCCATTGGACAAGATTACATACCTTCACATTAGTTACACTAAAACAAATCTATAGAATTCTTGAAAGTAAATGTGAAAGAAAAATTGACCCAAAAAACTAAAGATAAAAGGGCCTTGAATGACTCCATAAAGCTTCAAAGTACAAGAGTAGAGCTGGCTTTGAGCATAGCACACTTGAAGGATCAATTGCTGTCATCAGGACAAGATTTTTCTCAGCTTACTTCTTTTACTTCTTTCTTCTGTGTGTAGTGATCATTTTCCATCTGCATATGGTAACAAGATGTTTACAGCAGCTCTTGGCTTCAAAATAGGATTGATAGTGACTAAATGCTGTAATGCATATAAAGTTCTTAACACATAAAAAACGCTTAATGAATGTTACTGTTGGGCTCGTAATCATAACACAATTCCCTACTGACAGTAAGAATGTCCATTTTCCAGATTAAAAATTCCATAAAGGCGCCCTAAGCTATCAAGTACCCACAAGCTTAACATTCTCTCACCCACTGTATCCTTGCTTCTCAAAAAGCTGTGGACTTTAAGTTTTAGTCTGGTAATAGAAACTGTCAGGGTGGGAGACTTAAGAGAGGCAGGCGGACACTGTGGTGTGCATCTGAATTCCTGAATCAGAAGCCCTCTGTCAGGACTCACACAGCCTTTCTCTGGGATATACCAGGTGGCTGTTCTAAAGTGGTAACTTTGAAATGTGAGTTTGAATTTTTAGAAGAACACACGGATAGTTACTTAGAATGATTCAATCTTTTCTGGGTACAATGTGTTCCCATAATAAGTGAAATGAGCTGAAGCATGAAGCTCAGCCACTCTAAAAGAAAGAGATTTGAAAACTCACTTATTTTCAAGTTGCTTCTGAACATTTAAATATTTAATGCAATAAAAAATATGGCCATACAGTGATTTTAAGGGAAGAGGTTGTAGCATAAGCTCTCCACTTTGTCTTTTGGATTCTAAGGTTTACCACTAGCAAAATGGGCTGCTGACTATTGAATTTTCAATAGAAACCCATTCTTAATTGTTATAATTTCTCCCTCCTCTCCACAACTATTGTCAACCAGCATCAGAACTCTATTCTCAGTTCCCTGGAAGAGATTTTAAATAAAGTGCTCAGGGATCTATACGAGAGCCTGTATCTTCTTAACACTGGTTAGATAAGAGAACTTAGACATGATCTCATTCAACTTCTTCAACTGGCTGGTGAGGAAACTGGAATCTAGAAACGTTGAGTGAATTGCTCAAAATCAGGTAATGAAAATTGTAGAACTATCTACTTTCAAGGCTCATTCTAGACCAATCATGAATATGAATTCTCTTCCTGAACTATATGGTTGTACTCATAGCAATCTCACAAAGTGGGAAAAACAGGTACTTTATGAAACACTTACAGCGTATGTCCAAATACTTTTAATAAATTTTTACAACTAGACTTAGCAAAGAAAGAGAGCAAGAATAGGAGGTTGGATGGCAGGAAGCAAGAACAATTTAAGCTGTGAAAGGAGACATACTCTGGGCCACTTAGCAAGATCACTCATCAGTTACGATACAGTGTTTCTAATACAGTAAGATAATGCAATGAGTACATCCCAAAGTGATATTTTACTCTCGGTGATGGCTGAGTGAGATGGGCTGGTGAGATTGTAAGATCCTTCTAGAAGTATCTTCTGTGGTAATATAAATGTTCCAAATATCACTGCTGGCTAGCTGTGTGTGGCTACGGAGCACTTGCAATGTGGCTAAGTTTTTATTTTATTTACTTTTAATTAAGTTTAAATAGTCACATGGGCCCAGAAGTTACTGTCTCTGCTTACATAGCTCTAGATGACTGAAGCTACCCCAAACATATCAATTTGACTTGACCTACGAGCTTGTTCACGTTTCGAAGGGAAAATCGTAATAGGTGTTGAAACTAGATTTCTCCACAAAATATGGCGCTGGCAAAAATAAACGCATATCCATCAGGATTCCTAGCTGTGAACAAAAAAGCAAAGGTAGCTAATATAAGCCAGGAGGGATTTATGGCCAGGGATTTAGCTCAGTGGTTCCACTGCCTGCTTCACAAGCAGAAGGACATAAGTTCAATCCCCGGTACCAAAAAAAATTACCAAAGAGGGATTTATTAAAGAATATTAGATCACTTACAGCATCTCTGGAAAGGTCAGCAACCTGGGCTGACAGGCTTGCAAAGGCAGAGCCAAATCAAATCATTCTGCAGAGCTGACTTGGAGGAGATCCATAGCCCCACCATGGGGCTTGGGCAAGCAGCACTCTGTGCTGGCCCTACAGAGCAGGCAGTAAGGGCCTCCGAAAGGATACATAGAGCTGCTGCTTCCAGAAACGAATGGATCTGTGGCCACCACTACCAGATGGGGTCCTGTATGACACTTGCTGCTCTGAGTCACCAGCTTCTGATTCCAAGTCTAGGGCAGGGGAAGCTGACTAACAGCTCAGGCACATATCTCAGCTCTAGCTGAGAGACAGGTGGGAATACCAGGAATCTTTCACTTGTATACAGGGGGCCGAAGAAGAGTTCTCCAAACAAAACAACTGTCAGTTATGCCTGCCTCCTAGAGATGAAGGCTCACGTGTTAAAGGTGCCAGGTCTCCTGAGGGATGGGTCCAGCTACAGAACCGAAGATTCAGGGAACAGATTAACTGCTGGCATATCCGATATTATCTATTGCCTCAAATAGGGGAAGTAGAATATATCAGAGAATTGGGCAGGGGTAAGTTAGCAAAAAGCTTTAAGTATAGTACCTACCAGGATGAACAAAATTTTGTGGAGTGTGACATTGCCTTCTGCTACATTTTCATGTCACTCCAACAGACTTGCCTTACTTTTTAAGACGTTTTTGTAGTTGTGCGTATGTATATATGTGCATGTGTAATTGCATGATTAGGGTTATTGTATACACACCGTTTTATGCACTCTAACTTGTAATTTATTCTGTAATGCACCATGGATATCTTTCCTTTAAATATGCACACTTTTATGCCATTCTTCTCAATGCCTGTATAGTACTCCATTGTATAAATGTACACAATTTACTTACCAATCCCTACTGACGGCCAATTAGATTGCTTATAATTTTTCTTATAAACTATGCTACAATAGGCATCCTGTATATAATTATCTTTGTGCTTGCCTATTTATTCTAGATAAAATTCCTAGGAAAAATAATTGGTAGATTAGTGGATAGGCATATCTAACATTTTAATACATTTTTGGAGATGATTCTCAAAGGTAGTAAGAATTTATATGACTGGGACTAGGATAGGAGGGATGAGGCATCTTTCTTTAGGCATAAAATTTAAGGAGGCATAAAAACTTCAGTAATTAAGTCACATAATATTTCAATGCAATATTTTAAACTAAAACGAATGCCCCAAATCACTAAAATATCACTCTGTAATCCCAATTACTTGAGAGGCTAAAACAGGATTTCAAATTTGAGGCCAACCTGGGTATCTTAGTGAGTTCCTGTCTCAAAAAAAAAAAAAGAGCTGGCTATGTAGCCCAGTGGTAGAATGCTTGTCTGGCATTCACAAGGCCCTGGGTTCAATCTCTAGTCACACACACACACACACATTGAGTTTAGATAAAGGTAGGATCAAAATTACTAACTTTTCTTTTTATCCCAAGCTCTAATACTGGTGTTTCCACTGACATGTTCTTGTCAGCCCAAGGCATTTATGAATTTTTTTACTCTCTATCGTTCTGAAAGGAGGAAAATAGCTCATTTTTCATTTTCATTGATGTTATTGAGATTGAGCACTTAATATGTTTATTAACCATTTGCATGACTTCTAGTAATTGCCTTATTCATTTTGATCCCTTACCTTTTCTGTTGAGGTAATCATATTTCATGGATTTCTAAGGATGCATATATTAATGAAAATAACCCTTTGCTATATGTTTTGCAAATATTTCCCTAATTTTTTATTTTCCTTTTAACATTTTTTGAAGCATAGATGCTCTAAATGTTGTATAGTCAAATGTGTTGATCTATTACCTTTTAAATCCCCTGGGCTTTTACTGGTAGAAAGATCATTTCACTGTGACTGAAAATGGAAGCTTTTGCGTCAGGCAGCCAGGATGCCGCTCAGTAGCTCTGTAACTCTAGGCATGTATCATAATCTACACTCACTTTGTCACATAAAAAGGGGGACAATTCAGGGGCATTTGAGAGTCAACTGATTAATGGAGACTGCTCAGAACAGTGCCAGGCACATAGTAAGCCCTCGATAAATATTAGCTATCATCATATGCTAACTATATACACATAAGTGTCTTGTTTTGGATACTTTACTCTGCTTCATTTTTTGGTCCCTGCTCCACGACCACACTGTTCTAATTACTATAGATTTATACAATGCCTTTTGATCTGGTTAAGTAAGGTCCTTTCTCATTTTTCTTGGTTTTTCCAATTTTTCTTGGCTGTCCTCATTCATTTATACATACAAGCAGATTTTAAAGGCTATTTGTCAAGTACCACAAAATCCCACTGGGATTTTGGTTGAAACTGTATTAAATTTACATATTATTTTAGGGAAGCATGACATCTTTACAATATGATTTTTCCTACCAGGAACGTGGTGTTATTCTTTACTCTGTTAAGTCTTCTTTTCCTTCTTCCATTGAGTTTTGCACAGTTTCAAAAATATGCCTGTGACACATTCTTATTTTACTCAGTATTTTTAATTTTCAGTATGATTTATCCCATATATGTACAGATGTTCGTGTGTTATCTTTCAGCCTTTAGCCTGAGACCTTTTTGTTAATTTTGGATTAAGTACTTATCCCAAGTGAACATCTGACCCATCTGTTACTCACCTTGTGAAAGTCCTTCAATAACCTTTTAGGTCAATGCCCAAATATTTGCCTGACATACACCCATTAATCCATCTCCGGCATTCATTTCCCCTAGAGAAAAAATATACATTCACTGCCTTCCCTGTGCCAGACACTCTGAGACACCAGAGATCTCACAATTAACAGACATAAATCCGGGCTATTAAGGAATGTCCACGGTTTTAGCGCATGCCCGTGGGTCCGTCCCTGTCACCTTTGCTTCCGTACGGGCACTACCATACTTCCGCTATACGGAACCAGTCATAAATCACCTAAAATGCCTTCCTATTGAATGTCCCTTTTCTCTCAGTCCCCTCAGAAAGCTTCCTTGGCCAAGAACGGTGTGCCTTAAGCAGCTCTTTCTGTCCCCCTCCAGCATAATTTGGAGGTCTCCTTCCCCACCTCACTGGCCTCAAGAACTTAAAGTGCAACTTCTTTACTGATCCATGGGTTCTTAGAAGTCAGGAATGGGGCCTCGATTATCTTTTTGCTCTCTTGTGATGTGGTAGCAAGGGAGTGTTTGATAAACATGGACTGAAAGCATACGTGAGTGTAGTCGTTGGGGGGCATAGCATGGTCATGTGTCAAGATGAATGGCCATACAAGCTCCCCTCTGGGCATGGTTTGAGCTCTCACAGTTAGACTTAAAGGTGCTCCTGGGAGGAGATTACCATGGCTGAGTGGCGAGGTCTGGCTGCCTCGGGGTGATGGGCCTTTACAAAGACATTATGGAAATCTGAAATGTGGAGGAGAAAGAGAGAGAAAATGAGCTCTATCATATCTCTACACAGGCTCTGTTCCCTTTCCTGAGGGCTCTACTCTCTTGAAAACTACCTCCCAAAGCCCCACCTCCTGTTGCCACCACAATGGAGACACAAACATGACAAGGGGGTATTAACCCACCCTCGGGGAGAAACCTTACCAAGATGCCCTTCTCATGAGGACTGGCATGGTCTGGACTGGCCCCTCGGGTGTGGGCTTCGCAGTGGAAGAAGGCAGAGCTAGCCTTTCACTCCTTCAAGATTCTCAGGCTGTGCTCCTCAAACAGCCTAATTCACACAGCTCTACAACGGAGTTTGGGTCAACAGTGCCATTCCACCCTCACTCCAGAGAGGCGATGTAACATAGTGAGAAGTTCTAGGGCCAGATTGTCAGGGGTCAGCTGAACATTTTAAAATTTAAAGTGTGCTTCTTTACACATCTATTTACATTAGTTCACATGGCTCAAAAATCAAAAGGCCCCACAGTATATTATAATGAAGTCTTCCTCCACTCCTGCCTTTCAGTGATCCAACTCCCATCCCCAAAGCAGAGATTTCTTATATATTCTTCCAGGGATAACAAATGCATATACAAGGGAATGTGTGTGTGTGTGTGTGTGTTCTTTTTCCACAAATGTTAACTTTTGAAATTTTACACTATAAGCGAAAGATCAACGTCAATATATTTAAAATTTCTTTTTAACAGCTGCATAACATTCCACCACGTGGATCCACTATTTTATTGGTCACTAATTAATGGATATGTACTATGAAATATAGAAAAATGAAATATATAAAATGTAAGTCATTTCCTATATTTTGATATTATATACAATGCTACAATAAGCAATGTTCCAAGTAGGTCATTATGCATATATGCGTTCATAGTTCTAAGGTTAGGTCCTAAAAAGGTTCATCACTAGATCAAAGGTAGGTTAATAAATTTAGATTGTCATTTGTAATAGAAATGCATTAATACTATATGCACATACAGTATTTTAGGAAATAGGCCATATATACACAATTAATTAGATGGGAGAGGAAATGTAAGATTACTTCCAGTTCATTAATAAAAACTAGGACAAGCCAACACTTTGGGAATAATTTCTCACCCACAAACCATCCACTTTTCTGATTTCAATCAAAGGATGAAGAGAAAGATAGGGGTGGGTAGGGGAGAGGGAGCTTCTTGCATAGAAATTGCTTTAAAGGAACAGAAAGTTTGGAAATATTGATAGAAATGGAAAGTCCTAAAGATAGGATAGCTAACATAAACCCAAACATACTGTTATGGTTCATATCCAGATGTCCCTTAGAGCCACTTATGCTCATAGATGGGGTTTTTGGAAGATGAGTGGATTATAGGGACATTATAGCTGACTTGCTGGTAGGAGGTAGGGCCTGGATGGAACAAGCAGGTCCCTGGGGGGCATGGCCTGGAAGGGTTTCCGAATCTTCCTAGTGAGGTCTTCCCCTCTCTCTGCTTTCTGTCTGCCACGCTGTGAGCAGCTTCTCCTTCACCGCACCCATGTGCCATATAGTCCTGCCTTGCAGCCAGCAGACTATAGACTGAGACTTTATAAACTGTGAGCCAAAATCAATCTTTCCTTCCCTAAAGCTGTACATATCAGGTATTTTGTCCCAGGGACGAAGAAAGTCACTGACCCTAAGACCCATGCTGATCCTAAGAGGAAGGCAATCTCTGGCCTTTTGATTACCTACAATATTGTAATGAAAATATTAGTCTAGGGGGAACAGAAGGGTGGAAAGATTAGCCTTCACTTCCTCTGGAATTAAAAGACCTAAAGTTGGAATGTTCTGACAATGGATTAAAGTGAAAGTTTCCAATAAAAGTGACCCTGGCAGGCTTTGTCCCCAGCACCTGCCACCTCAGATTCGAACCATGGCCTGGGCTGCTCCCCATCATCTCACGACACCAGTGTGAAGGGAGACCAAGGCCTTGCCAAGGCCTCTGCAGTATGAGCTCAGCCTGCAGATGCCCAGCTTCTGAGTAATGCAAGACAGATGCCAGCTCAGCTCGGCTTACTGACGGGCTGGGAACATGCTTGGGCTGGCATCCTGGAACTCAGCCATCCAGTTAACCTTTTAGGTGAATAAAAGACAAATACAATGGGACCAAAGCTCTGTGTTGGTCCTGATGACAGGCAATCTTGTAGGATGACAGTGGATTCTTGTCCTGTGAAAATACAGGATTGTCTACATTTTGTTCTACTTCTTGGAAAGTAGGCTTTAAAGTATATTGGAGTGTGTGCACACAAGCATGCATGAGTGTGTGTGTGTGTGTGTAAAATGTACAAGGAATTTGGACCTCAATAGTTAGAATAATGGTAGAAACATAGTAGGTGCTTAATATATATATATATACATGTGCTATATATATGTATAT
>NW_022900948.1:26566846-26587831 GCF_012274545.1 Fukomys damarensis | reverse complement strand
ATATATATATATATATATGAATGGATGCATTCTCTGTGAATGAACACACAAATCCATGGTATGTATGTGCCCTTGCCTATCATTATGTGCATCATTACATGAGACAATTTATATCAATTTGTCTTGTTTTTTGCTTATGACTTTAAATAACTTCATAAGGAATAGCAAACAAGCTTTATGCATTTTGCTAGCTCCCCCTCTTTGCAAACCCTTCAGCTTTATCTTTGTCTTCTCATTCGCTTTTGAGACAGTTCCTCCATGACTTCGACTTTCATCTGTATGGGCTAATGACTTCCAGAACTCTCTCCTTTCACAATCCCCCATGGCTTTCCGGCCTGGGCACCTCCTATCATCTCTATACCAACACTCAGATATTTTAGAGCTGCTTCAGAATCAAGGTAATATCAAGGGATTTTAGTCTCTCACTTCTTTCCAATCTATTATTTCTCATTCATTCTAGACTTTTACAATAAAAGGCAAGGCATAAAAATATAAAGGAGTGTTATCTTTAGTAGCTATAACAATTATCTTGTAAAATGAAATTCTCCATTCTAGAATAAATTCTGTTTTCTAGTTCAGAGCTTCCTGACATCTGTGCTAGTCTATGCTGTGACGGGGTTATAATTCAGTGTTCAACAAATCAATCCTTTCAGCCCTTGGGGCATCTGAGAAGAACAAGGGATTCCAAGTACAAGGACCACCTGTCTCTGGGCATCTTTGTCTGTTTATTGCAGTTTTCCATGTAAGCCACACCATGAAAAGCATCCAGAAGTACTAATCCTATCTTCAAGTTCCCAAGTCTCCGTTAGTTTTCACCAACAGTTCATCAACACCATAGTGAACATTCACATTAGGAACCTTCATCCATAGTAAGATTTTAGCTGCCATGGGAGCAATCACATAATACGTAAGTAAATTCCTTAGTGCTTAGGGAATGTGATTGCTTTTTGTTGTGGAGATCAGAGTCTAGAACTTGAGGAAAAACCTTATTCATCTGTCTGTCTCTAACTGTGTCTCATTTGCAGGACCTGAGGTTGTTACTTGCCTTGAAGATACAAAGCATTCAGAGCAGAACAGAATGAGATTAAAGCAGATTCCCAGGTAGGTGCTCTCAAGCTCCCAACACCTCACCTTGCTGTCACACGTTTTACAGCTTGCCTTGAAAACTGAACTTGTATTTAGAAAAAGTACCCAGTGATTGTCAATTAACCTAAACACTTAGACCAACACGCTTTGGCCTTTTTCATGCTAACCTAGCTTTATTATCTTTGTTTCTTGATATCTAATTTCATACCAAGTCAGTGATAAATTAAGTCATTTTCCAAAGTGGTTTATTTTCCTAAGAGATGATTAAATTCTTGAGTGTGGCCCTGAATTTGGAGCTAAGTGTTTTTATTGTACTTCTGTCAGTATATTTTTCCTTAATAGAACAATGCACTTTTGCTTTGGTTTCAACTCCAGAGGTGCAAAAAATCATTTTGAGATAGTTTATTTTACATTTGAGAATGTACATGGAGATATGGAAGATGCAAAAATCAAATAAGTAAAAGGAAAACATCATTTGAACATGGACCACACACTGAAACCAGAGCCAAGGGTGGGAAAGTTCAGGCTCCCAAAGCTAGGGAAAACATCGACGTGGGTAAAGCCTTCCTTGACTCCTCAAAACTCAGGCATTTGGAGTTCATTTAGAAATCAGACCAACAAGTATTCATGCAGAAGAACACTTTCCACAACCAGATGGTGAACTTTTCAACATTTTAATATAAATCAACTTAGTAGAAAGAAATGCCTTAAAGAAATGAACTGCATTACACATATGTTTATGTAAAATCTAACTTAAATACTGAAAAGGAAGGTAAGTGAAGGTCTAGCAAAAAGTGATCTTCAGAATTTTCAGTCAAATCCTTAAATCAGTGGAACTGGTTGCGAGCGGGGGGGGGGTACCTGCATGTTTCTATGGCTTCTTTCTTTTTCCAGGTCTCTCCTTTTATTTCCCTTCTTTCTATCTTTCACTCCCACTAAGCCCTCATTTGCTAGCACTGGGGCCTAACTAGATTTCTTCCCTATGACTCTGCACAAGGCAAACAGCATCTGGTGCAATTGGTGGAGACCTCAGACCTACTGGAAACGTGCTTTTCTGTTGAGGGCATGTGCTCACTTTGTAAGCTGTCTTCAGGGACAGCCTATTTAGGACAGGTTCCTGCTGAGCTTGGAGATCACACACAACCTACAGAAGCCTGCTCTCATCATTGTATCACTGTTTCTGTTTTCCAAAGGAAGAAGCCTTCTCTTGCATCAGTGCTATCTTTATATGATGACTCACCTGCCTTTTGGCCTGTACTTTCCTGTTTCAATCCAACCTGCTTCCCAGCTGTTTGTGCTGCTTCTTTATGTGGTATCTGGCACACAGCCTACTCTCTACGCTGCATACCTTCTGCCACCAAGGAAGCCAATTTGGGGGCTGTTACCCAACCTACCCCCAAGCTACTCAGTTCTTGGCTATGTCATCAGATCATGGATCTACCACCCTCTGGGCCTGGAGTCTACCTGGCCAAAAAGATAGGGCATGAGCTGCCTCTGCTCCATGCTTGGGCTAGACTACAATCCAAAAGGTCACCCGAGCAAGGTCATTAGTGTTAGGAGAAGCCCAAGAGTGCAGAAGCCTCAGGCTGGTCTTCATTAACTCCCTTCTCTGGCCTTCAGCCTCTTTCACTATTAACTGTCATGTTCTCTAGGCCCCTACTTGGTCAAGAGTCCTGTCTCTGATCCTAACTCTTGCCAACCCTCTCCCATCAGGATTTAGGCCTTCCTGTCCTGACTGTGCTGTCAGAATGAAGGGATTTTAAATGCCACCAAAACCAAGACCAAGTTTATCCTGAACTTTGAACAGTGGATATTAGACAACCAGATATCTCATCAGAACTCCAAATCCTCCTGGCCTTTAAGATTTGTGGTGAAAAGTCTGCTGTAATTCCAGAGGGTTTACATTAATATGTGATTCATTGCCTTTCCTTTCTCTAATAGCTTTTAAGATTTTTGTTTCTGTGAACTGGAGTTCTCTTTTGATCTTGACCATATGGGGTTCTGTATGCATCAATGATCTGTATGTTTATTTCTTTCCCTGCATTTAGGAAGTTTTATGTCAATACTTCTGTGAACAAGTTTTTTATACCCCTTGTTCTGTCTTCTGATTTTTCACTTATTCCAGTTATTCTTAGTCTTCTTTGCATCATCTAACAGCTGCTGAATCCATTTTTCATGTTCTCTTGTCATTTAAATTCTCTTTGTGTAGTTAGTCTTTGAAGGTATCACTGTCCTCTAGTTCTGAAATTCTATCCTTACACTGGTCACTTCTGTCCATACTTTCAATATAATGTTTAATCTCTTGTGTTTTTTATTGAAACCTTTTCATAGATTCTACTTCTTTACTAAACTCATCATTCATGTTCAATATTGTTTTGTTTAGCTTATCTAATGTTTTATGAGTGTCTTCTGAAAGTTCCTGGATCATTTTGGTTATCATTTCCATTATCTGTTTAGTTATATGATCTGTGATTCTGCTGAATAGCTCTTTGATCTGTTTTCTAGTCTCCTCTGTCATACTTTCAAGTAATTTGGGTGTGTGCTTTATGTTATTCTTGATTCCCCTGGATTGGCTTTGGGGAAGTTGGGAGTTTGAGGAGGCATTTTTGCTTCTTTGTCTTCTCATGTTTTTATTGTTTTCTTCTTGTTGTTATTGTTGCTGTTTATTTGTTTTGTTTTAGGCTAAAGTTTGTGGACACTTACAGTGTAAAGACGTTGCTGCTAGGATAGAGGTCTCTTTGGTAACTTTTCAGTGATGTATTTTGGGCATGGCTTACTATAGTCCTTTGCTTCAGCCTCAAGATTGAACCACCTTGGTTAATTTGGGAGGGGAAGATACGAAGGGTGAATTTCCGATCACCGACTTCTCTGGAAACGTACTCCATTGTTAATATCACAAAGGTAATCTGAGTGTTGGCTTACAGAGAAATCCTATTAATGGCAACAATTATGTGACCCTGGTAATATCAAAAAAATCACCTACAATATTACCATTTAAGACAAATTGGATACTAACACAATATAAGAACCAATATGTACCACCCTTAACCCTAGAGAAGAAATCCACAACTATGGAGTAAACATTAAGACAAATTAGGAACTGATTTACAGCTAATATGAACTAAATGCAACATCTATATCTCCATTAATGGTAGAAAAGAATTCAACAGTAATTTTATAGTGTTAACTATCTAAAGATTAGTAGAGCTTTATGGTTATACGTTAAAGATATACAGGTTGGGGAATGGGGGAATGCAAGAGGAAAATTTGAACTTTAATTATATGATATGAGAAAGAGGACAGAGAAGTGGTACAAGGAATCTGATGGGGGAGTAGAAAGATGTTTATAGAATTAGACAAAGGTAAAAGAAAAAACTGACAAGAAGTAAAAGATAAAAGAAAATAAGGAGAAACAGAAATTATATGAGAAGCCAAAAAAATTAAAAGGAACAAAAGGAAAAAATCATGGAATATTTTTGACTTATTTAAAATCTTACTCCTCCCTTAGTTGACATAAGAATTGCTTGCACAGGTAAATATTTAGATAGTTCTTCCATGATTTCCCAGCTGCAGATGCTAAAATATTCAGCCATTCTAATCAACCTGGCAGAAAAGTCCAGCCTAACAGCATTTAAAAATATTTAGAAATCACATGGGCACCATAGAAGTAGTAATAAATAGAGAATAGTGCATTTGCTTAACAGCGTTGGTTAAAATTGGCATTCTGGGGTCTGCTGTTTTAAGGAGCTCTGACATTGCATACAAGTGACACTTATTGGTGTCATACTTGAGATGCTTCCAAACTTCCAGGATATGCAACAAATGGGAGCTCCAAAGAAGTAGAGGATGAGAGAAGCTGTCCACCAGCAGCTTCCATTCTGGTCCACTCACCAGAACACACACCTGCAAAGAAGGAGGATGAGAGAGAATTTGACCCCATTCCTTCTATTCTGTAGAATAAAGTCATCTCATTCTATGCCCTTCATGTGGACACAGTGTTGAAGCAACATTCTACACTTTCATATCCCCTGGCTGCATTTCCTTCCCTAACCACTTGCTTCCTTTTGGACCTGCTAGATCTCAAACAAGATTGACCTCTTGCTTTTCTCCTGCCTACTATGACAACTGCACCTTTATCAGATCACAGGGACCAAGTTTGGGGGAAATGAAAGCCATATCCTCTAAGCCAGTACCCAGAAACTGAATTTTACCATAACAAATTTGGTACTCTAGTCAGCTTCTTATGCCTTTTCTCAGTTGATTCACAATGCACGTGAGATCACAGCCCTCACTTCCACCAAATCCTCAACCTCACCAAAATAAGCTTTGCTAATCCCAAGGACAACCTCCTTTGAGAAATAAATGAAGATAGAACAACTAGAACCAAACTGAGTGTTTAAGTGCTCAGGAAGGTGAATTCTTTGCTAAGGGTAGCATTAGGAAAGCCTTCATGAAAAGTATACTTTCTAAACCAAACTGAAGCAGATGTGATGGGCATGGGCTGCAGAATGAGCACTGCTTAGGAAAAAACGGGACAAAAACAAAAGGCAGGTGTGGGGCTGGTTACATTTAAGGAGGGCAAAAGCAGAGTAGCTGGCTTGTAGTGCAGGTCTCATGTGCAGAAGAGTAAGGATGTGGCCCTAAGGAAGAGAGACGGTGATGAGCAGGTTGAATGTGATAATTGCCAGCGCTCCTAGACTCATTTAGCCTCCATCTCCTGGCTCCAAGTCTGTCCCTGGGCAGGGACAAGTAAATGAGCCTGATGTAAATAATTCAATATCAACTCACTTGTGCTCCAAGCTTCCTTACTGCTGCTGACTGGACTTCCCTATGTACAAACATCTTTGTAACTGGACTGCTTCGGTTCATTTCCAAAATCTTTAGTTTCTTATATTCTCGTATGGAAAGAAGGCCTTTGTCACAGGGTTGATGCAAAGATTAGACTTCATGAAATGAAACATCCTAGCAGATCTCCTGGAACCTAGAAAATACTTCCAAACAGTTAGCAATTCTTACTACTATTTTGAAAAATTGCATAGATGAGTAGAAACTGGTTTGATTTAGGGGTCCAGGTGATCTTGAATGACAAACTTTGAGTCCAGTTGACCTTGACTAATATGGTTAGAGTCTAGTTGAACTTGAATGCTGCCAGAGGTCCTCTTTTCCAAGAAGCAGATGCCAGGACAGAGATTTCTGTGCATGGGGACTATTGGGGATACACTGGGGTCAAGGCTGGGAAGAAACAAAGGAGGGGCTAAATTTTGGCTCAGTAAAATAGGGGCAGCCAATCACATGGGAGATCCAGTGCTTGAATGGCCTGTCAAAAATGTCAGCTTCATGACCGGGAGGTGGGGCACTCTCATCCTCCAGCCATTGGATGTGGGCCAGTGGGAAGAGGGCAATTTCTACAAGGAATTCATCAGAGAGCTGCCAGTCACCAACACTCCCAGCAATGGGTGGGTGGGTGAGTCTATTTTCTGTTGCTGTAATTGAATACCTCAGACTAGGTAATTTGTAAACAAGAGAGGTTTATTTAGCAAACGATTTTGGAAGTTGGTAAGTCCAAGAGCATGATACAAACATGTAGTGAGGGCCTTCTGGCTGCATGATAACATGGCAGAGGGCATCATGTAATGAGACAGAGCAGACTTGCTACCTTGGGTCTTCCTTTTATAAAGTATTTAATGTTGTGGGGGCCCCTACCCTCCTTCATCAAATCCTAATTATCTCCCAAAAACACCACCTCCATATTCTATGACCATATGAATTTGGGAATGTGTTTCTAATAAATGAATGCTAGGAGACAAACACTCAAACTATAGTAGTGGAAGAATGAGAGCTTTAGTCTAGGTACACACCACAGGTCCCCTACTGGTGATCAACAAATAGTCATAATTACTTTTGTTAATTATCTTTGTGGGATCAGCTAATGGCTATCTTCATCCAGGTCTTTGTCCTGATTGAGCACCTGTGATATTCAGGCCTTTGATCATTCCATCCACTCGGATGATTGGGAACAGAAGTTTGTAAATTCTCAAGCAAGGAAGGAATGGAATAGACTTGGTATTAGTACATAATTTTAACAAATCTTGGAATGGAGGAGAGATTAAACACAAGAAGACCACCCAGGAGGCTGAGTAGCCTCACTTTGGCGTGATAAAAACTCCTAGTCCACATTAATACTTATGTAAATTAAGGAGGCCCGAGATTCTGGAGAGGGCAAAGAGAGAAAAAAGAGGAACAGCAGGATTTAGTAATGAACAAAAGATGTTAAATTAAGGAGAAAGAAGTGCATTGTATCCTTTAAATTTGCATACCTGAGCATCTCAGAGGTTGGCAATTGTTAGCAACTGGTATTAGTATCATTTTGTGCAGGAATGTGACTAATATTAGTTTTGACATGAAATGTCCTCCAGACAGATGGAGCAATGGTAGCAAATAATCAGGCTGATAATTTGCTAGCTAATGAGATTTCTTAATTCATAGATTTGTTTTTGTTTTTGTTTTTTTTTTTTGCAGTTTTAGGCTTACAGGAAAAATGAACAGAAAGTACAGAGTTTCCATATCTTCCCTCCCCCGGTTTCTCTTCTTATTAACATTTTGCATTAATGTCCTACATTTGTTAAAATTGATGACTAAACTCTGAGACATTATTTGCTAAGATCCTTATGTCATATTAGGATCTGCTCTGTTTTGTATATGCCATGGGTTTTTGTTAATGTAATATGTAAAAATACTAACATATAGTATTATACAGAGTATTTTTGCTGCCCTAAAATCCTCTAGGGTCTGCCTATTCAGTCTTTCCTCCTCATTGATCTTTTTACTGTCTCATAGTTTCACCTTTCTGGGAATGTCATACAGTTAAAATCACAGATTAAATAGACTTTCAGACTGGCTTGCTAATGAATTTTTTAAAAACTGAACTCAGTTGCTTAGAAAACCATTTGATTTTAAATGGAGTAATAAGCTATTTTTTGTTGATTCATCTTTATTTTTTTTCTCATTGAGTTTATTGGTACATTTTAGGTATACAGTACAGTTATATTCATTATTGGGATCTTGTACCTTTACATGACAGGTCTTGGTTCTCATTTTTTCCCCACACCCCTGCCCTCCCTTCACCCCCTCCTCCCCTTCCCATTTACAAACACTTATTTCCAATTTTTCGTTTTCTCATATTTTTTCCTTTCCCTTATTACCTTTCCCCTACCCTTCCCACTTTCCCTATACCTTTAGTCCTTTTCTTCCTATTTCACGTTGTTCATCTTTATTTTTAAATAGATTTATTTTAAAGCAGACTTTACATCAATGTCATACATGAAAAAAATAATACTATATGCCAAAGTGGAAGACGACTATGAAATATATCACTTAGATTTAAATTTTATTGTGAAATGATCATCCATGTGCTCTCTAAAAATAATCTCACGAGAGACATTCATTTAGATATTTCCCACTCTCTCGCTTTCAGCCCCATCCATTTGATCCACAGTACAGTGGCTGGGAAAACACCATAAGAAATAGACTTGTTCCCTCCAAGTGTTTGAAAATCTGCCAAGTAGAAGGAGGAAGGGAACATTCAATAGATGCCTACCTTGTGCCAAGCACTGTGATGGACAGCTGAAATATATTATTTGGTCCAAACCCTACACTAGTCCATGTGAGAGGGATTCTGATCTTTGTGGAGATCAGGAAGTCAAATTGCTGATACATTTTTAATTGCTCAGCTATTTAAGTGACAGAGTGCGGTCAATCTCAATATCTCTATCCATTTGTCTAGACTGTGAGGCCCATCACACAAAAAGACATTTATTCTTTGTTGCTTTACAACTAAGACCCAGTGTTACACTTGCTATATTTAAGCTCAACCAAAGGACTTTCCTTATGCTGTTTTGCAAAACAGGGAGCTTCCTTTTCCCCAAGTATACAAGAAACCATGGCTGGAAACCATCTAAACTGAAAGTCACAGAGGATATACCTCTACAAACAGGAAGTAGGCACAAGGCATATATAATCCCCTCTGAGCCAAACACTCCATAATTCCAGGCCTCTATGATTCCTTCTGCCAATACCTACACTTCCAAAGAAGAAGCCGCTGACTTGTTTGAATGTCAGCAGGGCATTAAATATGACTTTGGGACAACTCAGTCTTTCTGCAAACCATATTCTCTCTGTAGTTTTTAATCGGGGTCATATAAAAGATAGGAAGCATCCAAACAATGATTTCCAGATGGACCTGAGTAGTTGAATTATTTAAAAAAACATGTCACTGGAAGGCTGACAAGCTTCTGGAGAACAGGAAACTCATTCCATGAGTCTATCAATACCACCTTGGATAGAGATAAAACAGCCTCCCTGCAAAGAAATATATTAAAACGTGATTTGGGTATTGGTGTGCTACTTAGCTAAAGGCTCTGAGATTATTCTTTTCTTTTGTTAGGCGATATTACCACTGACTCTGGGATAACACACGGATAATAATGTTTTACCTGATCCTTCAACATCTTTATTTAACTATCCCTTAAGCAATGAACTTTTGTCTGAGAACTTCTGGTAATGCTGACATGGGACATAATGATATAAAAGACTGTTTATTTTCTGCTTCCTTGAGTGATTACATTCACAGTTCTAAAGTCCACAGATTAGTCAGTTCAAAAATCAGAACTGAGTCCTTTAGAGCTCCCTTTTTACATAAGTTGCTCACATGCATATGCGGAGGATTGGCACATGCCAGAGGGAGGGTAGTTCAATAAACCACCATTGATTTGGAATAAATCATTAATAATTACATACAAAAAGACAACAAAGGCCATGATTTTCTATCTCCTAAAAGGTCCCAGTTGCTGGATAGCCTAACATCTTTTCATTAAAGGCCCCAGTGAATCCAACAGAAATGTGCTCAAACCCTCTAAGGTCTGCCCTGGAGGCAAAGCCAATAAATATATGCTTAGCTATCTCTTCTGCCACCTTTGGCTCCACCACAGGTAAAGCATAAGCTTTCATAAGGCAGCTTTCATGGAAGCACAAGATGTAGTCATTCCTCTCTTCTGATAACACTAGGTTCACAGCTCTGTTATGATAATAGCTGAGCACTTCTATTCCCAGGGCACACAGAGCCAACCTTGGGCTCTCATAGTCCTCCTACTCACACAGACTACCCTTCAAAATCAAACTGGAAAGATCTATAAATTAAAGACTTGGAACCATGGGTAGTGGTACATGCTTGTAATCCCAGCACGCTGAGAGGCTGAGGTAGGAGGGTTACAAGTTCAAGCCCAGCCTGGGAAACTTAGCAACGCCCTGTCTCAAAATAAAAAATAAAAAGGGCCATGGATGTATCTCAGTGTGAAGGCCCTAGGTTTAAACCCAAATTCAATGGAGAAAGGGAGAGGGAGGGAGGGAACAGGGAGAAGGAGGAGGATGAGGAGGTAGAGGTGGAGAAGGAGCAGAGGAAAAAAAAAGGAGGGAGAGGAAGAGGAAGAGGAGGAAGAAGAGGAAGAGGAGGAGCAATTTAATTCACAAACCATCAAATATCTGTAACACAACACAAAATATAATCAAATGAAAAATGTACAAGTTTTATAATTTGATCTATGAAATACTCATCAGTAACCCTTATATATGGTTCTCAATCAAAATCCTCTTAATAGTGCATGTTAACATTGTTCTTTTAATACATTTTTCTGTTCAGGTTCAGAAGATACAAAACATCCCCAAATTTCAGGATGGCCAGGCTCCACTTTCGGGATAAGTATGAACTCATCCTCCTTTAACCCAGGGTGTCTATCACCAATTTTCCTTTTTGAAAAAAAAATGGATATAAAATCATTCCCTCTTGCCTGGCAAAGACAACATTATCAAAACATGGGTATACTGGAAGAGCCTCTTTCCCACTTGAATTCCAAGTGAGATCTACATTTATAATACTTGTGTTCATTATGGAAATTATCTTAAGCCAGTTTTGCATATACTCAGTGTTACATATAAAATAAATATGCAGAGTAGGATTTCAAATTGTGGCCATGTCACAAACACAATATTTATAAACTGTGTTTCCTGCTTGATCTCTTCCCTCTCTTCTCCACGTATGTCAGTTTCATTCTCCTCCAAGGGCAGATACCATTGGCTGCTATTTCAAGGGGCCCCATTCACTCCTGGGCTGAAGCAAACTGACAGCACAAATCCAAGCATCTTTCTTGCTCTTGCAATGTTGACACCAATTACCCAAGATGAGGAGAAGGAAGGAAATAAATATTTATGGATGACAGAGGGCACACCAAGCACTGTACACTGACATCCAATGCTAGTCAAGCAGTGGTGTCATAAGAATGATTATTCCCAGCAGGTGACTAACAAATGCTATTTTCCTTCCCACTGAAATGCTCAGTCATATTAGTTTGTGACCATGTCAGAATCCTAGGCTTCTATCTGATTCCAGAATCCATTCTTTTCCCATGACTATCTGCTGTCTCTCATTAATTCTTTGTGTGAATTTGGGCTCTGGTTCCTCAGTCTCCCTCAGAGCTTGTACACTCTTTATGGGCACAAGAAATCAAGCTAAGGGGATAAAGAGGCTGGAAGCTAATATGCATTCTTCCCAGCAAGTCATGTCTCCCTGTTGGGGTTATACATTAGTTTCTTAGGTCTCCTATAACATATTACTGCAAACCAATTTAAAGAAATAAAAATGTTGTCTTCAAAGTTCTGGAGGTTAAATGTCTTAAATCAAGGTGTCGGCAAGGTCACTTCCTTCTTCTATTCTGTGCCTCTTTCCAAATCTTTCTTGCATCATGAAGACTTGACATGCCTTGGCTTGTAATTCCAATACTCAAATCTCTGCTTCCACCTCTGCCTTCTGTTTCTCTTCTCTTTATAAGGGCATTGAATTTAGGTACATAGGTCATCCAGGATGATCTCATTTCAAGATCCTTAATTACATCTGCAAAGATCCTTTTCCACATAAGATCACATGCATGGGTCCCAGAGATTAGGATTCACATGTATCTTTTGGGGGCTACCATTCAAACCACTGTACTTCCTGCAGGAAAGCAGCTTTTTACAACTTCCACCCAAAGCAGATGAGTTTTTCTCTTTAGCCCAAAGACACCTATACGGTAAGGGAGCCCTGGTCTCTTTGGTAGGTTGCTCAATTTCTGCTGTTCATCAGAGTAGGACAGTGATGGCAAACCTTTTAGGGATGAAAGCCAAAACTGCAACCCAAAACCCACTGACTTATCACAAAGTGCCAATACTGCAATTAAACCTAAATACTGAGGTTTTTCGTTTAGAAAAAAGAATTAATTAACATCTTTTGTCTTAAAAGATAAACAAATAACAAATGTGCCACAGTTTCGCCTCCCCTAGTCTGGGCTTTTGACCCATTCTTTCTGTGCCTGCTATCAAAGTCTTAATCCTATGTTGGAACTCCTGACAGCCTCCTTGGTTCCTGCTACCTTTGTGAAGCTTAGAGCTGGTGACATTAGCATGTGTTTGGGGTCTGAAATTAGGCTCCCTGTAGAATTACATGGACGAAAACATACCTGGAGGACACAAGTTCTGGTTAACATGAGGCAGTTGAAAATGTTACCGATGGAGACACATGGTCTTAACAACAAGCAGTAGTACAGGTAAGCAAGAAGAATCGAGGAGTGTTGTCCATGGGATCCAAAGCTCGTAGCAACAAAAGGCAGTGATAACTATTCTTTGAAGGTCTCATGGAAGGTAGGAAAAAACATAAGGAGAGAAAGGGCAGGTGTTAGGCATGCATGCACTAGGCTGGGTCTTACAAGGTGATTTAGCAAGATATTCTCACAGAGTATCACACGCAGGAATCAAAGTGAGGCCAGACCCAGAATGAAAGAGAAATGTCATGGTGTCCTAGAATGTGAGATGTAGTCTCTTCGATCTCCTGTTAAACCCGGGATTCACTGGGCCTCCACTAGTTCCAAGGGAGGGATCAAAGAAGTAGAAGGCAGAAGCAAGACAGGGACTTTCAGCTCAGCCCCTTAACAGGCTCAAGCACCCTGTCCCTCCTGACCAGCCCTCCATGGTGGCCCTTGCTGTCCAGATAAATCCTGTCAGGAATGGTCCAGTCCTCTGCATTTTCCTGCCCAATATCTACAATTGACTTGGGTTCAAGCAACCCCAGATTTGGCCTAAACCTAGGTTTCAACTACCCAAGGCTGGCAATATAGGACAGGAAAAGAAGAGCTCACAAAGCACACGAGGTTTCCTTGGAAAATTTCCAGTGCAACTAAAGCAGGAAGTAAGCAGAACCTCATGGTGACTTTATTTTTGGACTTTGTGCCACCAGTTTAAGTGAGTCAGAAAAGATGTTCAAAGACTTTCTAAGAATGCTCATGTGTAAAAAGGCTTGCCCGGATTGATTTCAGAAATCAAGCCTAAATTCCATTCCAAGAGTTATATAGCCTCCCAAGTTCTTCAGCTTCTAAATAAAATCCCCAGAGAATCTAATAATAAGGCCTGGTGGTGCACATGTTTTCACAGTGTTTATATTTAGCAAACATTTTCCACTCTAAAATGATTTCCTGCCAAGAATATCACATTCCAATACATCCCACCATATGATATTTGATGCTTATTTTATTGTTCCCCCAATCATCATCGCCATAGAACTGGGAGTTTATGATGGAAACATGAGGAGTGAATTCAATATTTTGTCTTCAGTCTGCCTCAGGATTAGGGATATTTATTGAAGGCCTACTGTCTGCAGTAAATTAAATCAGACTAAGAGAAAACAGGCCCTAACCTTGCAGCATGTGATGGGCTAAGAACTAGTGAGAGACGTGGCCAGAGGTGAAGGAGGCATTGAACATCAGCAGTAAGTGCCTTCCTTTGGTCTGATCACCTAGACAACAAGGAGCAGTTTTAGGCTTATTGTAGACAAATCTATAATACTTAGGTAAAGGAATCTGGCAATGATGTACACCATGATTTAAAGAAGGAAGAGGACAGAGGGAAGGGACTGGGACCTTTCCTCAGTAAATTATGGCAGCAGTAAAAATGAAGAAGGAGCTACAAAAATCTAAGGGGAAGGGTGGAGGGGCTGAAGGGAGGGCTAGGGAATGGGAAAAAATAAGAACCAAGATACATCCTGTAAAGGTACAAGATCCCAATCATGTATGTAGCTGTATCGTATACCTAAAATATACTGATTAACTTAATAAAGATTAAAAAATTTAAAAAAATCTAAAGGGAAGGGCAGTCTACCTGGCTTAGACTTGAATCTACAGGTTATTCAATTCCATGAGTCTGTCTTCTCATTTGTGAAATAGGAACTATTAGTGTCCATGTCACAAAGTTATGAGAAATAAACAAAATCATGGATGGCAAAAAGAAGTTATGGAATAAATACATGGTTATAGTGTCCAAAGAAATGGATCCTGGAGATCTTTTAGGATGAAAATCACTCTGTCTTGCAAACTGCACCACACAGAATTCTTAGTTGTAACTAGAGAAACTGATCATGAAAGAAAGGTAACTGAGTAGAAGGATATTAATCAGCTCACATGATCACTGGGAAAGTTGAAAAGCCAAGAGTACAAAGCAGTCAAGGCCAGAAAACTTAGCAGCGTTTTGTCACAGCCAAAATAAAGCCATGAATGGACCAGTGAGACCACCACTGCTGCCGATCATGGGGGTCATGCCTTACATCCATTGTCTGGCAACAGACAGATGGTGTCCCTGGAAACCAGACTGGCTGTTGCCGCTGCCCACCCACTGTCAAAACAGATGTCCCAAAGGCCAAGGATTTAGCTCAATGGCACCATGCCACCTTGTAAGCACAAGGTCCTGAGTTTGATCCCTTTACAAACAACAACAACAACAACAACAACAACAACAACAAAAGATGTCCCACTGTCCCTGCTTCTTCATATCTATTCCTGGTACCCAACCCCAAGTCTAGGGTAGGGTGACCAACACACAGCTGCAAGCAAGTACCTAGTGCTTTCAGTTTCTATACTGAAAGCCTGTCTTTGTCTGTTTGTGCTGCTTTAACCAAACACTCAAGGCTGAGTAATTTATAAGAAAAATAATTTCTCATGTTTCTGGAGGTTAAGAAGTCTAGGATCAAGGCACCAATATTTGGTACTGGTAAGGGCATTCTTGCTGCATCCTTACATGGCAGAGGAGCACGATAAACTAGATCAGTCCTTTTAACCTCTTTTGTGAGAGCACTAACCCAAGATTTAATCATTGCCCACAATATAATCACTGCCCCCAAAGGCCTCACATTTTAACACCATCACATTGGCAATTAAGTTTATGAACACAGAAATTTGAGAAGGGGAGGCCATATTCAGACCATGACAGAGGTAACTGCTACAAACCATCAAGACTTGTAAATATGTTCTGCAAACTTAAAAATGGACTCAAAGGCTGGCCAGCCAGAATAATGACAAATGGTCTGGTAAGTAAGGCCAGAGAGAAGGAAAAGGCCATTTATCCTAAAATATAAAGACCAAGTCCAAGGAAACTGTGGCTCTCCTTCCAAAAGTTTGACAATAATCAACCAATTTTAGGGGGTTTCGGGGGGAAGGGATAAAATAATAAAATAAAAGTAAAATTTATTTTAAAACATAAACTGATTTTAACAGCTTTATTGAGATATAACTTATATACCATAAAGTCCATCTTTTTAGGGTTATTCAATCATCATGAAATCTAAATTTGTAACATTTTCACCACCCCCAAAGGAAACCTTGCAGCCATTAATAGTCCTTTCCCATCCCACCCAATAAGCTCTAGAGAATCACTAATCATCCTCCATTCTCTGTTTATTCTAGACATCTCAAATGGGTGAGATCATACAATATATATACTTTTGTGACTTGCTTCATTTAAAGCAATGGTTTTTTATCATTATGAGCACGTTTAACATACACCAGTACCTCATTCTTCATATGACTGAATAGTATCCCACCAGAAGAACATATCACATCTTCTTTATCCACTCATGTATGGATGGACATCTTCGTTGTTTCTGCGTGGTTGCCTACCATGGATGCTGCTGCTAATGAACACTTGTGGACACGTTTGTGCATGGACATAGCTTTCAAATCTAACAGTAAATCTCCAGATCACTCGATAACTCTGTGTTTAACATTCTGAGGAACAGCCAATCTGTTTTCCAAAGTAACTGCACCACTTTACATTTCCACCAGTGATGGACGAGTGCTCCAGTTTTTTCACTCTCTTGCCAAGTGTTGTTCTTGTCTGTGTTTTTTATCATAGCCACCATAATGGGTATGAGTCATAAACTGATATTTAAGCTTGACACTTTGCCATGCTAGGGAACATCCAAGAAAACTTGGCCTAATGCTGTTAACTATCAGCACCGCCACCGCCACCATCATTAGCATTGCTATCAAAAAGTCACGTTAGTGGAATAAAAAATATGAAATCAGTCTTTATTTTCTCAAAAACTTCAATACAGATTTTGTAAATTAATCCTTAATTACATCTTGGACAGAACCCATAGCTTTCCAGACATTTTCCAAGAAGGGATTAAAATTCCAAGCCAATTAAACATTTCTATCTCAAACATGATTTAAATCTAATTTTCTCCCCTCTCCCGGCCCCCTGCACAGGTTCGATTCCTTGCTGGAAAGGCCCAGAGTGAAGTTGGGGGTTATTCTTTCTCTTCTTTCCTCCCCCAGAGGGACCTGGAGCAAGGAGGAAGGTTTGGGGAATTATAAAGATACTATCACTGTTCTTAATAATGAATTTATTTAATTCAATTGCCCTGTGGAGTAGGCCCTATTATTATCTCTCTTTTACAGATAACAAACCAGAAGGCAATATAATTTAACCAGTCAAATTATGTTGAATTGTATTAAGTTGAATTAAGTACCTCACCTCTATTGATATAAGCAGCAGAGATGGGGTTCAAACCCAAGTAGTCTAGCTTCAAAAAATCTCATAACTATGCTAGATTCAGGAAAAGTCAAATATCCTCCTTACTCAGCTGGATCATTCTCCCTCCCCATGGTTAGCCATGGAGGTGTATCTAGCTTCAACTGTTGTTGGCTCTTCCCCAAATGTGGGACACACGGCAATGTTTTGTCCCACTTGACACCCTCTAGAAGCTTCACCCTCTTAGAAGGGTGAATCATTACAAAGCAAAGAGCGAGGTGTGAAGAAATGAAACATGAAAGATGACAAAGGAAGACTTGAGGAACACAGTGACACACAGTAATGGTCGGTGGGAGGGAATACCCTGGAAGACTGCATGTCGAGAAGTTTACTCCAGAATAGAAAGCTTGCCTGAAAGCCAAGGAAGGTCCCAGAAGAGGATGGTGGGTAACAAAATAACAAAGAACTTGAACAAAGGCTTGAAAATTGCATTCAAGAATACAGGTTTGGAGGTGCATTATGGAAAATGTGATTAACGGAAGCAGAGAATGACATGTAGAAAGTAACATCCAGGAGCTGAAGGAGAATATGCTGGGGGAGCTTTGCTTTGCAAGTAAATGAGGATGGAGGTTGTTCACTGGTTTGAAGGGAGGATAACCGTAATCTCCGGAGAAATTTCATGAAGTCCTTCCCTAGCGGACTAAGCTCTTTCGGGACACATTACTTTGTTAGGCTCATGGAGCCCTACAGGGTTAAGTCCTATACACCATCACTGTAACTTTCCACATGGAGTTAGGACATTGAGCCAAGGTCCTGCAGATGGGGAATGCAGAGCTCTGACAACCAAACCCATGTTCTCACACATGCATCTCTCTCACTCTCAGCAGTTGAGGCTGGGGGCTAAGGTAAAAGAATGGCTTAAAGTTCTCATCTGGACACCTGCCAAGCAGAACTGGAGCGAAGACTTGTCAAGCACTAGTGAGAGCCAAGCTCATGGGGGTCTGGACTTTTGTGATTATATGTCATTCTCAGGTCCTTTGGGAGCAGAGAAGTGGACTAGGGAAAGGAGATGGTGACCAAGTTGGACTTGGAAATGTCACACGTGGGAAGTGAGACTAACTTTCGCTACCTGTCCTTATTTAATGAGATCCATGTCAATCATTTGCACACTCATATGAGTGAATTCATTGTGGTTCATCTGATTTCAGTCATGTACAAACTATAGCTAGGGAGGTAATTCAGAAGTAGGACTTAACTTGACTGTGGTTTTAGGGACTAAAACTGGGCACCTGCATCTTCTACACTGAGCTTCACCTCAATCCAGGAAGTCAATTCTCTAGATGACCCCTCACCACTGTCCTAAAGTTGGAAGGCTCCAAAATGAAGTCCAGGGCATGCTGGCCTGGCCAAGGAGCTTTTCAGAAACAACCAATGTGAACTGAAGACAAGTATGTTCTTCCCCTGTGTTCTGTGCTACAGAAGGCCCCTGAATTTTTGTGTGACATTCAGGAAAGGGAGTGGAGACTGTCCACAGAGCAAACTAAGATCAAATTTCCCCTAGAGAGGTGTAGAGGCCCAAGGCAGATTAAGGTAATTTCAGAAAATAACAAAATATGAATTTTCCTACATCCAAAGAAATAAAATTAAACCACTGTCTTCTGTAGATTAATTAAAGTATTTTTAACCTATCGATCAGGTACATAAGTTTTTTTGTTTCTCTAACAACAATGAAAGATATTTGCAACATCATCCTAATCATTTATGGATATCGCATATATATATGGCTTTTATCCTGTTCCACAAAACCCAACTGCAGAAACTTTCACACTAATACTATCCTCTTTTGTAAAGATAATTAAAATGTATTTATTTGAAAAAATAAGTGCAATTATTCTCAGTGATTCTTAGTAAAATTAACACAAACTGTCCAATTCTTACTCTTTTGGGAGAGAACAAAGATGCTACTTTGAAAAAAGTTCATCCATGTGAACTTGGCCCAAAATGTTGCCATTATTCAATATCTTTTTAAGGCATTTTCAAGATAGAATTGAATTATCATAAAACATATTGCCTGAAAAATGTTGGGTATGGAATAAACATTTTTGACATAGACAAAATATTTTACTTGTTGATATTTATATAATATAGATATAAAACATTAAATATCAATACAATAATTTCCAATTTTTATAGGCAATGTTTTGCTCAAGCTTTGTTGGGAAAGGAATGCTATGGTCAAATAAATGTGGTACAACAGACTTTTTTTTAAATGACTGAGAACTGGTCTGTGATCTTACAGTGTAGACTTCGATAATAAGGTCAGTCTCCAGTAACAAAACAAACATGTTTCAAACTATAACTCTTCCTGCCGCATAAACCCTGGAAAATATTTTCATGTTAAATTCTGGATACATCTTACTGGGACTATTGACCTAAATACCTACAACACCACAAGGAAAAACTAAAAGGTTTACATGCCTACATTTGAATTTATAAAGTCAACTGAATTAGAGATGTTTTGACTAAATGCTAAAACTTCCAATATTGTGCCTAAGGATTTATTTTATAACCATAAAATGTAGATTATTTTGTTGTCTCCAATTGTCACTTTTACATCCCAACTTTACATTATTTCATAAAACTTAATACTTAGTCAAAATCTTGTTTTAAACATTTTCTCTTTTCAGCTATAAAAAGTTGTATTTCAGCTTCAATTTTCATGCCTACCATATGTAATACTTAATACGTTATCCTTGTCATAATTCCAGCCATGTTACTGACATTCATTTTTGCAAGCTATATTCGTGTTTTGACTTTCCACTAAAAGAATAATTTTATTTAGTATTAAAATGCAAAGTCTGAAGACATAAGATGGACTAGTAGGAAAAAAGGAAATAAATAATACAACTGCTCTCCTAGAATAAAGGACGCTGAACATCAAAGAACTACAGATGACAGAAAGAGCCAATAAGCAAGTTTTTAGAAAAAGCTCAAGATTTCAGAGAGACACTGGAGGTTTTATTGTGAAGAAGAAATTATAGCCCAGAGTAATTTTGAGATTCTGTGGGATGGTTGTATTTAGAAGGACATCAGGAATCTTTTAAGAATTTGAGCAAAAAAATCATTTAAAACACTTCTATGTGTAAATATCTGGATTGAGTGAAGAAAAAATTCAGTGGTTTTTAATGTCTCTTCCTTAATATTTGATGTGATCTTTTACTATAGTTCCAAAGTAATATTTGTTCAGATTTAAGACTGGAAAATACAGAGGAAAAAAGAAAAATTAAAATCATTCCATCACATATACACAATTATTCTTCATATTTTAGTTTCTTCATCGCTGTCTAAACACACACTGCTAACCATTTGCTTTCTTACTGTGTTCCATGTTATCACTTAATAACATGTCTTAAGTGTTTTCCTATGTTCTAACTCTTTGAAAATACGGGATAATGTTTCCACCCTGTAATTGTGGCCATAAATTTAACCACTTAATTTTGCAATGGATTGGCAGCCATTTTTCATGATTATACATAATGCTGCCATAAATACCCTTGTACAAAAATCTACTTATACCTTCGATTATTCCTGTAAGACAAATTCTGAAAAGTGGAATTATACAGTTAAGTCAAGTAGCAAGTACTGGTTTCAGGATTTTTATTTATTCTTCCCATAAAACAGATACCAGAAAGTAGGTACCAATTTATACTAACAGGTAAACAGTCTTTCCAAACACATTGTTGCCTACAATTACAATATTTTGTCAGTTTAATGGGTGAAAATGGTATCTTGTTGTTGATTTAATAGGATTGCTCCTTGTGGATTGTCTATTCATATCTTTGCCCCATTTTCTTTTTGGCTCTTTGTCTTTCTGTTATTGGCTTTGAAAAGCAACCCATCCTTTTATGTCCTATGTGCTAAAATTCAAGGTGTTATTCTTAGCCTTTTCATTTTGTTTGGGCTATTTCTAGTGTATAGAATTCTAAATTTTTATGAAGTCAAAGTGTGTATGTATATTTA
>NW_022900948.1:26526104-26566734 GCF_012274545.1 Fukomys damarensis | reverse complement strand
TATATAAAATATGCACATAGCATCAAACTTTATAGTGTTTCTTTCCTTCTTAAACACTAACAAGACATATGTTTACTGTTTGACTCTCTAAAGTGATTCTCAACTCCTTAAGGATCTGTAACACATTTACCATTGTTTGCCCAAACTTTTTGCACTGAGGAGCAACATAAGGGTCCATACAATGTTACAGAATGAAAAAGCAAATGAACCAACAACTGTTCCCACCTGATGCATTCATACCAGATCCTGACCTCCATTTCCTGTGCCATCTCTAAACAGATACACAAATGTGAGGAGGGTGAGATGTAGGAGGGAAGATGGTGAGGAGAAGCATTTTGAAAGAAGGCTGTGCAAGACTCAGAAAGTAGTAAAGGATAAGGCCGTTCTGGAGTGTTATACACCCTGATCTCAGGGGATGGACAGTGAGAAAAGACTGAAATAACTTTGACCATGTTTCAGTAGCAAACAGATTTTTTTAAATATAGTCATGACTTCTGTTCTAGTAAGCAGAGACAATGTGTAGTCACATTTCAGGATGGCACTTTGACACTGCTTTCTGTACATAAGCCCTCAGTCCAGTGTGTTTGGTCCTTATTAGAATGTACACTTCATAGCAGAGGTGTGTGTATGATTTGTAACCAAAGCCAACAGTAACTAACAATGGTATAATGGCTACTTGGTCACATGCATGCAGCAGGCAGGAAATTTATCATAATGCAGTAAAATGAAAGGTAATTAAACACAATTTCAGAAAAGGCATGTTAATTTGAAGAAGGTAAGTGGCAATTTGTGATAAATTGGAAAGGGCCAGTTGGAAGTTTCCATGGTATTAACCATAAGAGAAGTATTCACTCAGTTAATTAACAAAATTGCTAAAAGAATCTTTAAGCTATAGATAATCAGGTAATTTTTTATATTCTCCAAGGACTTCAAATCCATATGTTTCCATTAGAGTAGTGACCCGTTAATTTACAAAAACGTGTGACATATTCTTGATGGCGGGAGCCCTCAATGGAATGAGGGAATGTTTCTGACAAGTAACATTCTCCAAATCCTAAATTATTTTATAGTACTAATTAGTTTTGCTTTAATACAGTGGAAATAATATAATTTAGATAGTAATTTATTCACTTGGTGAAATATTAAAAAGGTAGAAAAAAAAAGGATACAGTGTAGTGGAAAGCTCACTCTGTCTTCATTCTTCCTTTCTTAAAGACCCCAATTTTCCTTTCTTGTGCATCAAATAAACACGCATTACTTGGCTATACTTACAGAGATATTTCACACATATCCAACCATAATTAATTGACTTTTATTTTCACATATTAAACTTCAACTTGCATTTTCTTTTTTTTATGTTATTGAGTTTATTGGTACTTTTTAAGTATTCAGAATACTTACATTCATCATTGGGATCTTGCATCTTTATATGATAGATCTTGGTTCTCACTTTTTCCCCATACCCCTATCCCTCCCTTCAGCCCCTCCAGCCTCTCCTATTTACAAAGACTTTGTTTCCATTTTTTCCTTTTCTAATATATTTTCTTGTCCCTTATTTCCTTTCCCCTACCCTTCCCACTTCCTCTACACCTTTAGCCTTTGTCTTCCTATTTCACATTATCAGTTATGCAATTTGGATCTTATTTACACTTTTAATTTTTCATACCAGAGAAACTATTCTGTATTTACATATGTGTTTTATTTATTTCACTTAAGAGTATTGCCTCAATATGTATCCATTTTCCTATGAATGACTCTAGTTTCTCATTCTTTATGGCTGAGTAGTATTCCATTTTACAGAAAAACCAGATCTTCTTTATCCAGTCTCCAACTGATGGGCATTTGGGCTGTTTCCAAGTTTTAGCTATTACAAACTGTGCCACTATAAACATGGGTGAGCACATATCACTGTGGTATGATTCTTTTAATTGTTTTGGAAAGATACCCAGCAGAAGGATGGCTGGGTCAAATGGAACCTCTAATTCTAGTTCTTTGAGGTATTTCCATATTGATTTCCACAGTGGTTTCATCAGTCTGCACTCCTACCAACAATAGAGAAGGGTTCCTTTCTCCCCACAACCCCACCAACATTTGTTATTGGTTGATTTCTTGATAGCACCCATTCTTTGTGAGGTGAGGTGGAATCTCAGTGTTATTTCCATCTGCATCTCTCAAACAAGCAGTGATGTGGAACATTTTTTTTCATATATTTACTTGCTGCTTTTACTTCTTTGTCTGAGAAATGTCTTCATTTCAGATGCCCATTTTTGAATTGAGTCTTTATATTTGGGGGGGCTGATTTTTTTGTGTTCTTTATATATTCTAGATAATAGTCCTTTGTCTGAGGAGCAGCTGGTAAAATTTTTTCCCACATTGTGGATTGTCTCTTAATTCTGTTGATGGTTTCTTTTGCAGTGCAGAAGCTTTTCAATAAGATGAGATCCCAGTTGTTGATTCTTTCTGCTAGTTCCCATGCTACTGAGGATTTGTTCATAAAGTCTTTTCCTATGCCAATGTCTTCAAGAGTTCTGCCTAAATTATCTTCTAGCAAATTTAGTGACTCTTTGTTAATACTTAGATCTTTAATCCACTTGGATTTTAGTTTAGTGCATGGTTAAAGATAAGGGTCTAGTTTTAATCTTTGGAAGGTTGAAATCCAGTTTTTCCAACACCATCAATTAAAGAGGCTATCTTGCCTCCAGTGAGGATCTTTGGCTCCTTTGTCAAAGATGACGTAGCTGAGTACATCTGGAGTTGTTTTTGTTTTTTATTTTTATTTTTGGGGGGTTTTTTGAGACAGGGTCTCACTATGTAGTGAGACTGACCTGGAACTCACTACGTAGCTCAGGCTGGTCTCAAATTCACAGCAATCCTCCTGCCTCAGCCTCCCAAGTGCTGGGATTATAGGCATGAACCACCACACCCAGCTGGAATTGTTTTTGTATCTTCCAGTCTGTTCCACTGATGCTCATGTCTGTTTCTTTGCCAGTACCATGCTGTTTTTATCACAGTGGCTTTGTAGTATAGTTTCAAATTGGGAATTGTTATACCCACTGCCATGTCTCTGTTGCCTGAGATGGCTTTTGCTATTCTAGGTCTCTTCTGGTTCCAAATGGATTTTTGGATTATTTTTTCTAGTTCTGTGAGATATACCAATGGAATTTTAATTGGGATTGCACTGAATCTATATAGCCGTTTTAGTAGTATGGCTATTTTCACTATGTTGATTCTTCCTACCCAGGAGCAGGGGATATCTTCCCGTTTTCTTGTATCCTCTTCTATCACTTTTTTCAGAGTGCTGTAGTTTTCAGTGTAGAGGTCTTTTTCTTCCTTCGTTAGATTGATTCCTAGATACTTCATTTTTTTGGATGCTATTGTTCCCCTAATTTCTCTCTCAGTGAGTTTGTTATTTATGTACAAGAAGGCTATTGATTTTTGAGTGCGCAACTTGCTTTTCCTACTGTTTAGGAGATTATTCCATACCAGTATATAGAGTACTTTTGCCTCTCTCTTCTTACTCTCTAGGTATCACTTTACTACATGGCATACTATGATTTATTTAACGTATCCCTGCTAAGATGTGTTAGGTTGGAGGAGCCTCTAGAAGTAGAGTGACAATTATGCAAGTTGATTTATTGAAAAGTGCTTTCAATAGAAGCCAGAAAGAAAAATAGGTGGAAAAGCCAAGCAAAGATGTGGCTTTTGTAAAGTCTAACCTTCAACTCCTGCCATGAAGAACTCTGGAACATGCACGGCATGAGGAAATAGTGATGAGCTTTTGTATCACAAATAGCTCAGACATCGGCCTTGAGCCACCTCTAGGTAACTCCCAGCCATTTCCAGGTGAGGAGGTGTTGTAGTTAGTTGAGGACAAGTCTCTGCAGAACATGAGCTCTAAGATATCAGCAGCCAACGCCCATGGTCGCTAGAGATGGATGCACTGATCAGGAAAGGGGATGGAGGTAGAGAGCGCTACACTGGACATTAGGTCCTTCGCAATTATCCAAGCACAAGCCCTTGTAGACAAGTTCTTTGTACATGTGCCAGAAACACTAAAGACAGCAATACCCAGAGCGGAATATCAGAGTCAAAAGATTTAAACATTTAAAATTCTGGTAGATATTGCCAAACTGCTCTTCAATTTACATTCCTACCTAAAGCACATGAAAGTGTCTGTCTTCTCTCACCCTCACTGAAAATATAATTCACTAAACTTTTTAATCTTTGTCAATAGAATTCAAAATGTCACCTTGTTGCCACTTTAATTCACATTTTCTTACTATGAGAAGTTTTAAAAATCTTTTCACGTGTTTCAAAGTGATTTTATTTCCTTTTATGTGAACTGCCTGTTTATACCTTTTACTAATTTTTAAATTTGCCTCTTAGATTTTTCCTTGTTGATGCATAAGTACCCTTTATATCATCAATAGAAGTTCTTCTAAAAAGTATTTTTCCAGAGATATTTTTTATTTTACTTAGAAGAGGTTATTAAAAAATTTAAAACATTTTAATAATCAAGTGTATAAGTCTATTCTCCTTTTTCATGACACTTTAATGTTGTGTCAATCTCCCAAGTCTCCAAGACTATAAAAAAATCTTTAATGATTTTTTTTTTTTGATGGTTAGGATTCTATTTTTTACACTTAAGTCTTTAATCTAGCTGGAATTTATTGTGGTATATGGAGTGAAAGAGGCTCCAACTTTTAAAAATATTTTTTCCAGATGGCATTCCATTTGCCTTAATACCATGCATTAATTAATCCATTATTCATGAAAATGAAATGGTGCCTTTATGACAAAGTAAGTTTCCATATTGGGAATATTTCTAGACTCCTCTTTTTCTTTTATCTCTTCATTGTGTGAATTTGCCCCAGTACTGTATAGTTTCAATTGTAGTTATCAATTTTGATATGTGAAAAGCTAGTAATTATTGCTCTTCTTTTTCAGAATTTTCCTACTTTCTCTGGCTGATATATTTTTTCTTTATCCACTTGAGAAAGCTGTAGTATTTCTTTCCTTTTTTTTTTTTTTTTTTTTTTTTTTTTTTTTTTTTTTTTTTTGTACCAGGGATTCAACTCAGGTCCTCATACTTGCAAGGCAGGCAGCAGAACCACTGAGCTAAATCTCTGGCCCATCTTTTGGGATTACTTTAAACTTATTTATTAATTTAGGGCAAATGAACATCTAATAATATTATTTCCTTTCCAAGGATAGGTATTTATTTAACTTGTGCATCTTTTAACAGTATTTTGAAGATTTCTTCATAAATATCTTAAACACTTTTGTTGTTTATTGCTGATTTTTTATGTTACGTTAAAATCATTTTTCACTATTTTTTTCCTGGGTTTTGTCTATGTTTCTTCTTATAATTCCATAAATAAAGTTCTATAAATAAAGTAGATTGACATTTTCTTGAATTCAAAGTAATTATGTAAAACACAGTTATTTGGAGGTAATTCAGAAAGAAATTGTGTAATTTTTTTTCCTCATTGAGTTTATTGGTACATTTTAGGTATACAGTACAGTTACATTCATCATTGGGATCCTGTACCTTTACATGACAGGTCTTGGTTCTCATTTATTCCCCTTGTCCCTGCCTTTCCTTGACCTTCCCCATTTACAAACACTTTAAGAAATGGTGTAATTAAAAATTAGTTTTCTTGGATGTTCACAGTTTTTAGGAAAATATGCACATGACAGAAGTTTTCACATTTAAAAAATTCTGACAAAGGAGAAAATGTTTTGAAGTAGTCACTTGAGCTCTATGGGCTAGCCTGTACATAATTTCTAATATATACATTCCCTTAGTCTTTTAAGGATGGCTGCATGAACTCATCCACTTGTTCATCAAACATCTAAGCCTACAGATGCAAAAAGCTCAGTGGACCCCTAGCAGAAGAAACATAAAGAAAACTAGGTCAAAGTGCATCACAGTGGAACTACTGAAAACCAGTAATAAAAAGAAAATCTTAAAAGCAGCCATAAAAGATACTGTAAACAGAGGACCACAAATATATGTAGCATCTCACCACAAACTATTAAAAAAAAGATGACAGTGAAATTCAATCTTTAAAGTACTAAAAGAAAGAGTTGCTTTGTAATCCTTTTCTATTGAAATTATCTTTCAAAATTGAAGGTGAAATAAGCTTTTCAGACCAACAAAAGCTAATGAAATTCATTGTCAGCAGATCTGCCCTACAAAAGAAATGCTAAAGAGGTTCTTTGGGTAGAAATAAGATGGTAGATGGGAATCTGGAGATGCAAGGTGGAAAGTAGAATGGCAGAAATGGTAGAGATGTGCAATGCAAAATATATTTTTCTTTAATGATCTCCTTAAAAGTAATTGACTACCTAGAGAAATATAACAGCATGTTATGGGGTTTTCATATCATAAGTTGAAGTAAGGTGATGACAATAGCTCAAAGGTTAGTTGCAAGAAATGGTAGCGTCATTTTCTAAGGTGTATTATTTTTAAAGTAGTATGATATCATTTCAAGGTAGAATGTGATAGCTTAAATTTTATGGTGCAGACTCTAGAACAAACACAAAAAAGCAAAATTGTATAGCTAACAAACCAAAACAGAAAATAAAATAGACTAATAAAAATATCAGTTCATGCAAAAGAAGCATGGGGTGTGGGGGGGGGGGCTTGTGGTTCTAATACAAAGCCAAAATCAAGATAGTAGATCTTGATCCAAACCAAATCAAACATTAATAATCTAAATATCCAATAAAGCAGTTTTTGTTCTGCTGGATTAAAAAAAGGCAAGACTTAATTTTGTGCATTTACCAAAAATCATACTACTTTATAAAGAAAGACACAGATCCATTAAAAGTAAAATAATGAAAAAGATGGAACCTTAAAAGAGTAATCTAAAGTGACTATATTACTATTAGATGAGGAGATTTTAAAACAAGAAATATTAACAGGGAGAAAAGAGGAATATTTCACAAGAAAAAAGGAAAAAATGAGAAAATGAAAAAATGGAAATAAAGTATTTGAATAGGGAAGTGGAGATTTTAAAACAAGAAATATTAACAGGGAGAAAAGAGGAATATTTCACAAGAAAAAAGGAAAAAATGAGAAAATGAAAAAATGGAAATAAAGTATTTGTAAATAGGGAAGGGAGGAGGGAGTGAAGGGAGGGCAGGGGTGTGGGGAAAAAAATGAGAACCAAGACCTGTCATGTAAAGGTACAAGATCCCAGAAATGAGTGTAACTGTACGGTATACCTAAAATGTACCAATAAACTCAATGAGGGGAAAAAAAAGAACAAAGGACTAATCCAACAAAAGAACATAACAGTACTAAAAGTGCAAACACCAAATCAAATAACAGCTTCAAAACTGTATGAACCTAAATGAAAGAAGAAACAGAAAAATCCACAGTTGTAGTTATTGATTTCAATACTTCCCTCTCAATAACTGATAAACAAAACCAGTAAGGTTATAGAGCACCTGAACAGTACTATCAACCATGTTGACCTAAAAACTTTTATAAACTACTCAACACTGTCAGAATGCACATTTTTTACACATGTGCATGAAATACTTGCCAAGATACTACATCCTATGGAGCTCATCAGTGGATGGCCTTTTATGAGTTTCTGTGTCTCAAATCTCCCTCTGTCTTTCTTTTATACTGACACCTGAAATTGGAGTAGAGTGCTCCCTAAACCAAGAATGATTTAATTTTGAGATACTTAATTATAACAGCAAAGGCCATTTTCTAAATAAGGCCTGTTCACAGATTCTAGGGGGGTTGTACAAGGATCTCTCTCCTTCCTCTCTCTCTCTCTCTCTCTCTCTCTCTCTCTCTCTAAGACTGGGTTTCACTATGCAGTTCAGACTGGCCTTAAATTCACTAACATAATCCAGGCTGGGCACTAACTTGCAGCAATCATCCTGCCTCAGCCTCCTGAATGCTAAGATTACAGATGCACTCCACCATATCCAGCTTAGATATATCTTTTTAGAGGGCTACTCTTCATCCACCACAGGAAGGAACTTCAGAAACAAAGGCCAAAAGTCAGAGAAGAGGAAAGGATGATTCATCAGTGATATTTTCCACCTAGTACAAAATATAAAATAGTACCTGATCTGAAAGCTTAGAAACCTAACAGAGACAGAATCTTATCACACAGGACAAGGTACTCCAAAAAATAAAAATAATCAAGTGCCCTAAAAACTGCCTACATATGGGGCAAATACACAGGTCTACATCCTATCCTAAGTCTATTAATAAGAAGTCACTCATACTATGCATATCTGTTTTTCTCTCTTGGCCTGAGTCTTTATTTGTAAAATAAAGCAATTGAATTAAAGAACTTTTAAGCTCTCTTCCCATTCAAATATTCCACGATGCTGTGCATTCAAAGGCCAGAGATGTACATAGACAGATGATTCTATGAGAAACATTTGCAGAAGATGCAACTGTTGATTATCTAAGTGACTCATACTCAAGGCAAAATTTTTCCAAGAGTGAACAAAGCAACGTGATCCAGAAACATCAACACAGCAAATGCCCTCTGAAATGGTTCCATGTATCCTATTCTCGTGGCAAACACTTTGATCATTAGAACTAACAAGTTATGTTTTGAGCTGCATTAAATTGCCAGCTTACAGCATACATCAGGGCACTTTTCAGGGCCTTCTCAGTTAGGAAACATGGCACAGCTGAACAGCTCTTTAATTGCCTTGACTCATCCATGAGAGCAAAGCTGGATCAATTATTAATCATCTTAAATGTTTGATTTGGGAAAATTACCATGAATTGCTACTTATGATGCATCACTGTGAACTTCAATAGCCAACGAGGATTTCTGTTTAGCACTCTTGAGTTGGTAACGTGGCTGCTTCTGCTAGATGCCTCTGTTCCCATGCCAAATCTAGAGTCACCTGATTTCTCTGCACAACCCTTCCACCGCAGATGGGGAGAGAGACATTGATTAAACTCCGCCTGAAAGCATCAGATTTTTTTATGACTTCTGAGACATTCCTCCACAATCACTGTCATCTGACGTACAGTGCTGTGGAAAGAGACACAGAATCGGAGTACAATTTGAAGGTGGCAATGGAATTGTTGAACTCTATAAAATGCCCACGACACTTAGCGCCACAATTTAAATTCAACCTATCTTTCTTCAGCTCTCCGTGAAAAAAACACATATATACCATTCTTCTAAAAGTACTCCATCCAGTCCCAGGGCTTTTCGTCATGAGGATCCCCTTGCTTGCCTTTGGTTATTTTGCCTCATAACTGGGCACATATGAGTCTTTACTCCAGGAGAATGTACGTCATCTGCAAGCCGGAACTGTATCTTCTCATCTTTGCATCCTTCACCATTGCCACTCTGCTCAGTGCAATGCCTGCTGTGGCTTACTGCAAGTACCCTCACCAGCATCTGAAGTGCACTGTTTAACTGGATAACATCCATCTGCAAGCTTATTACGGGTATTAAATGACATCACCTCTCTGCTATATAATAAATATATGGGGGTTATTAAACAGAAGTCTGCCAGAAATTAGAACTCTTAGAGCTCTCACTTTCCTGATGTTACAAAAATACACAGATGATCTTTTGAAGATGTTCTAACTTAACCCAACTGAAATATAACATCTGGATATGAAAGAACATAAACTTTTCATTCAACAAACATTTCCTAGGCTCCTGTGTTACAGCACTGTTCTATATTTCAAAGAGTTCATAGTCCAAAACAAAGTAGACAAGTTGATAGATGAATTGCAGTGCAAAGCAATATTATTGTTAATTCCATCAACAACTATTGAAAAACAACAATGCAAAAAACTGTGCTAAGGACTAAGCCGGGACACATCATCATTGTTTTGAAATATAATTAATATTTATGACAGCTTTGCATTAAGAAGTAACGTTTCCTGGTTTTCCTATCTTTTCTTCCTTTTTCATTATTGTCTAACTCTTTGTTGTTAGTCTTCTTGGTATATTTTAGATATACGTAATGAACACATTCATCATAATGAATTTGTACCCTGCATAATATATCTTGATTCTTCTCTCTCCCACCCAGAACCCTCCCCTGCTTTCAATCCCTCTGCCCCTCCTTATATACAAAAGCTTTGTTTCCATTTTTCTTCTTTTCTCTTTTTCCTTTTCCCTTTCTTATTTTCCTTCCCCTCCCCCTTAGTCCCCTTACTATTGGACACACGTTTAACTACGGCGTTGTTTCTCTGACGTGAGAAAGCAAAGGTATAAATTAGGACCAAAATGTATAATAGATATTGGGAAAAGGAAAGTAAATCTAGGATTCTTAACCACATACAAAATCCTGGGGATTCATAAACTTGGATAGGACAAACTACCTGCATATTTATTTTCTCAAGGCTCTAACTGAAATCTAGCATTGCTTTCTGTTATGAATGAAGATAACAAACAATAGTGGGATTAGCAGTCCCTGTGATTTTGTCTCCAATAGAAGTCACAGGTACTTTCACACTCTATTGTACTTGCTGCAGATATGCTGAAACAATTTATGCAATCACAACTTTGAAATTGGTTATTTGATCCACTGTCAGGCTTTGGAGGTTGTGCATGGATAAGAAGTATTTGCCTTACAATAGCACAGATTTGTTTTAAGGAATATTTCAGTTATTATATTTGAATACAACTTTTACAATTTTATAATCCTACATATTTTTCAGAATTCTTTAAGGAGGTCATAGGCTTTGACAAACTGCCAAAGAGATCTGTGCCACAAAAAGTTTGACTCTTGATCCGTGCTCTGGCAGTTATTCAAAGCACACAGTTGAGATCTTTCTCTGAGGCCATGTTCAAAGTCATGGTTGAGTTTTGGAACTCAGCCACACAGGGAACATTCACCTGCTGAGGTAGCATTTGTTTGCTTTTGGTTTTCACGGGGCTGAAGATCAAACCCAGGCCTCTAGCATGCCAGGCAAGTGTCCTACAACTGAGCCTAATCCCTAGCTCCCATTCACCAGCTGTGGAACAGCTGCATATTGGGAGCGGGTGTGACACTGTGTGTCTATGCACCTCTGTGGCTTGCTGTTCTGACTACCCAGGGGAGAAAATGGGCCCACCTGAGTCTGGGCCTCTGTATGCACACCTGGGCTTCAGAACTAGAGAATAAAGTGTGAGCATAAACTATACCATTTGAATCAAAAGCAAACTGTATACTCCCAGTAGGAGGAAACTGACGGGCAGACCCAGGTGTAGCTAGAAGCACCTGGGAATCTTGGTGGAACATAAAGCAAGTGTGAGTCACCAATGAAAATTGGCTAATTCCCAGAATAAATCTCAAAGAAACATAAAGCAGCATTAGCACAGGAGAATTGAAAATAATCTCTTTTCTTGTATGAATCTGGATAGGTCGGATCACTATTCCTCATGCAGAATGAGGTCATTCTCTGTGGCACAGAAGCAAACAAGGTGATCTGAGGAACCAGATCCAAGGTCATTTTGAGGCTTCCTTGTCTACACACTGACAGCTCCCTTCTCCCTCCACTTGGCTCCTAGAATAATGTCTTTGCTCTTCTCACTTCCGAGACAACTGGTAAGACTCTCTTCTCCTGACAGTTGGGTAACCCCAGATCAAAAACATTTCCATTGAAGTTAGGGTTGTCAGTAGAAAACCCTTTGCAGCCACTGCTTGGCAATGTAGGCAGAAGCAGCAAAAGAAACGGAGGTAATTCCAGACAATCTTGGTCTTCAGTAACCAGAGGCATACACAGGGGGTGGGGGGGTGTTCTTGATGCATAGGGATTTTTTCCTTTTTTCCTAACACGTATTTCTGATGCATAATAATTATACATATTCATGGGACACAGTGTGACATTTCAATACATGTACACAATTTGTAACGATCAAATCAGCGTGATGCATAAACACTTCTAAAATGATCTACCACAGTAGACCTCAGCCCTCAACATGAGTCTTCTGTTGACATATTGCCTTTCTGAGTTCTCCTTTCAAAGAAGGATAGAAAGTTTCATATATTGAGTCTCATGCCAAGATAAAATATCTCAAAGCAAATGTATTGTTACTCACTGAAAAAAAAATATTGATTTCCAGCCACCTATGACCTACCATTCATTACACTTATCAAGCCAAAATCATCAGCAGTGTAATTAAATGTTGGCTTACCTCTGGTCAGGGAAAAAAGCCACTACAACATTTGGGCTAACAATGATCTCCTCTTCCAGGATTTTAATTTCCTGTCTGCACCTTGTCTCTGCTGGACACTGGCAAAAGCCCATTGATCGCCTCTTTTGGATAAGGATGCGTCTTGAGAAATGGCATCTATTTGAAAATCTTAATGATTATAAATGAAGCCCAATGTTGTTATCAGATCCTAGTACCAAGTGTTTTGTTTCTCATATCTTGAGTGGAAGCTGGCTAAAAAAATGAGAAAGACAACTAAAATGGGCATAATCCATTTAATCCATTCTGAAATAAAATAAAATTTATCCTTATTTCAGAGTCTTTAAGAGGAATGAGAAGAGGAGAACACTGAACAGGTATTGTTTAAGGAATGATTCAGTAATAGTAATAGATAATAATGTAAATGGCCAAAATCTTTTAAGCATTTAGTACTCATTAAATGACCCCTACTAAGACCTCATTCTATAAAAGATGATCCAGTAGTCATATTGCCATTCACTTTCAGTACTGTAAGGAAATACCTATAAAACATGCTCGGATATTTATTAGGGGGCTATAGATTATCCACATGAGAAAGAACTCTCTTTTAAGCCTCAATATCAAGAAAAGTTGTTTTCCCCTAATGGATAGTTCACTTTTCTCATATAGACCTTTTAAATCTTGTAACCAATGGTTTCCCCCTCCCTGCTCTGGCTACTAGCAACCTGGGAGCCATGTCAGTGACCCACCTTTATCAATCAAATACAACAATGAAACATCGATTTTGTGTGCCGGTTTTGTCCAGCTTTCATCTATACGCTAAACCTAATTTCTATTTTTTTCTTCATTTTGTCATCCATTTCTTTTTATCCAATTATATTGCTATTTTAATTATCTCAAAGCCTTTGCAGAATGAATCAGTTCCTACAGATTGTTGTGAATCATCTAAATGTTGATGCATGATGAAGTTAGGGGGCCTGAGGTACAAGAGATCTCTGTTTTACAATGGAGGACAAAGCTAACCCCATCTGTGGGATAGTAAAAATTCTATGCCAAGTCAAATTTTATGTCAAAGCCCTCTATGACTCTGTAGTGTCAACATAATTTTACCTAAGATCCAAAGATCTTTACCTAAGGATCCAAAGATCTTTAAATTGGGTCTGTAAAGTACAGAGTAAGTGGCCTCTTGGCCAAAAAATTTACCCATTTTTCTCTAGTTCCATTCTCTATTCATCCTTTTTCCCTTATTAATCTCATTGCTTTCTTCTCTTATGAAATACAGCTCTGTCATGAACAAAGGAAATCTCCCTTGATTTTATAAAACCTTCTAGCTACTGCTCAGTATTGTTATGTTCATAGTCTAATTTCTAGAAAGACTTTGTAGTCCTTACTTGACCCCTCTTCACTCATGCATGGGAACCTCTCTTCCATGCCCAACACTCCTCTGAAACTTGTTTGCCAAAGATACTCAGGGTGTAATTATCACCCATTTCCAGACACCCCTTCCCAGGATTCATCTTAATTAACCTTAAAATTAATGTTTATTTAATACATATGTACAGTTTACCTCCTACTTAATCATTTACTCTGAAGCATTTGACAGAATTATTTCTTCTTTTTTGGAATACTTTTCTTCTCTTGGAACTCTTTTCTCTCTGACACATTGCTCTTTCCTCCCTTGAATTCTTTGCACCTTTCCTTCTATGTCTCCCTAAATTTGATTACCCCTTTTCCTTTGCCTGGATTTAAAATATTGGTCTTCCTTGGGAATTTATTCAAGGCCTTCTCTTCTATATCCATGACCTCAGCTACTACAGGCTTTCTAAATCCACAGCAGTTGACTTAAACTCCATTCACAAGGCCAAGTTATTTCCCAAATCTATTTGAAGTGTCTGAATGATTATAAAAAAATATAAATACACCTTACTCATGGCTCTGTACCTTCAAGGGAAGGCAAGCGCCTGTTACTGTTAAGGGGATATATTCCTGTCCTTATTCCTGCACTCTCTCTATCCCCCCTGAAGTTAATAGCTTTGTAAAGATAGTAAGGTAATTCTACAACCTCTGGATTCACTTCAAACCTGCTCTAATTCTTTCACTTATCTAATCCTCTTGTTCTAAGTCGAACCCCCCATCCTAAATGGTAAAGATGCCATATTGAAAAGAATATTCACTGCAAACATACTATGAGCTGCTTCTTGAAATTAATCTAATTCACATGAGTTAAAGGTGATACATTAATGACTACCACAAGTGGTCAGTTGGCAAGCTGTGCCTGATCCTATTGGGCTGCTGAATGTATCAATTGGGACAAAGAGTGGTGATTGATTTAAAGAGTTGTTTTCTCTGATATTATGAAAATGAGAATGTCTATGAGTCATTAGAAACTCAAAAGCTAAAACGCAACTATATTAGGAAGATTTAAGTAATACCCAGAAATTAAAGAAGGACAACCCAACAATAAAAATAAAAATGAGAAAACACTTAAGCAAGACACAAAAACAAATATCCAGTTCACCAATAGCAAATAGTAGGACAAATGAGGATGAAAAGTCTGATAGTGAACCAACAGGACTCCCTGGACCCATAGCACAGGAGGTAACAAAATTGATCAATCAGGCTCTAGAAAAATTCAAATCAGAAATAATTTCCCAGCTAGCCAGAGAGATGATGAGCAAAATAGAAGTCATGATTCGAGACTCTAGAGCAGAAACTGAGAAAAAAATAGATGAGCTCAAGACTGTGATAGAAGCCATGAAGACTCAGCATAAGAAAGACATGGAAACAATGAATGCCCAACAGAGGAAAGAAATGGAATCCATAAAACAGATTCAAACAGATATCCAGGAGATTAAAAACTCTATTGAAAGTGTACGAAACAGAATAAAAGATTGCGAAGATAGAATTTCAGATATAGAAGATAGGATAGCAGTCAGTGACCGTGAAAAAAGAGGTCTATTAAAAACAGTAAGGGATCATGAGAAATCAATCCAACAACTCCTAGACGATACAAAGAAAAATAACATAAGACTGATAGGAATTCATGAAAAAACAGGAGAAAACACAAATGATATAAAAAAGCTCTTCACAGAATTAATGACAGAAAACTTCCCAAACAGAAGGGAAGAATTAGACATACAGATAAGTGAGGCATATAGAACCCCAACTAGCCACGATCAAAAAAAATCTACACCTAGACATATAATAATCAAGATTCCAGAAATCCAACAGAAAAACAAAATACTACAAGCAGTAAGAGAAAAGAAACAAATCACATGCAAAGGGAAGCCCATTAGAATCACAGCAGACTTTTCAACACAAACCCTTAGGTCAAGGAGAGCCTGGAGTGAGGTATTCCAAGTCCTAAAAGAAAAGAATCTCCAACCTAGACTTTTGTATCCTGCAAAACTCTCTTTCAAAATAGATGGGGAAATAAAATACTTCCACGACAAAGAGCACCTGAGAAATTTCATGAACACCAAACCAGCACTGCAAGGAATTCTAAACAATATCCTAGAAAAGGACAACGAAATTCACAATAACATGAGGCCCAACAGACCAAATCAAATAGGCAAGGCAAGAAACTAAAAGGAGATGGGAGAAAAAGTAAAAAGAGTCAACAAATGGACAAAAACATGACAAGAATAAGTCAAAATATATCAGTTGTAACCATCAATGTTAATGGCCTCAATTCACCAATCAAGAGAAACAGATTGGCAGAATGGATTAAGAAGCAAAATCCAACAATATGTTGTATACAAGAAACACACCTAGTGCAAAAGGAAGTCCATAGACTGAAAGTGAAAGGATGGAAAACAATTCTCCATGCGTCAGGAGTCCAGAAAAAAGCAGGGGTAGCAATCTTATTCTCAGATAAAGTAAATTTCAAACCAAAACTCATTAAGAGAGACAAAGAAGGACACTACATCCTTGTAAAGGGAACAATTCAAGAGGAAGAGCTGACAATCATAAACATATATGCACCAAATATAAATGCCCCCAACTATATAAAACAAATATTAAGTAACATGAAAAACCAAATAAGCACTAATACAATTGTAGTGGGGGATTTAAATACCCCACTATCACAAATTGACAGATCTACTAGGCAGAAAATCAACAATGAAATAATAGAACTGAACCAAGCTTTGGAACACATGGACTTAATAGATGTTTATAGAGTATTCCACCCCCAAAAACCAGAATATACATTCTTTTCGGCTGCACATGGATCATTCTCCAAAATAGACCACATACTGGCTCACAAAACAGGTCTAAATAAATGCAAAAAAATTGAAGTCATCCCCTGTTTATTATCAGATCATAGTGCAATCAAACTAGACATCAATAGCACAAGAAACTATAGAAACTTCACAAGCACATGGAAACTGAACAACACTCTCCTAAACAATCAATGGATTACAGAGGAAATTAAAGAAGAAATTAGACAGTTTTTACAAATAAATGAGAATGCCAATACAACATACAGGAATCTTTGGGACACAATGAAAGCAGTTCTACGTGGAAAATTCATAACATTGAATGCCCACACTAGGAAAACAGAGCGGGCTCAAATAAACAACTTAACGATGAAACTTAGACTCCTAGAAAAACAAGAGCAAGAAAAACCCAAAGCTCGAACAAGAGAGGAAATTATAAAGATCCGAGCAGAAATCAATGCAATTGAAATTAAGAAAACGATACAAAAAATAAATGAAACAAAGAGCTGGTTTTTTGAAAGAATAAATAAAATTGACAAACCCTTAGCTAATCTTATCAAAAAAAGGAAAGAAAAGGCTCAGATCCATGCAATTAGGAATGAAAAAGGCGAAGTCACAACAGATCCGAAAGAAATCCAGAGGATCATGAACACCTACTTTGAGAACCTGTACTCTAATAAAATGGAAAACACAGAAGAAATGGACAGATTTCTAGATACTTATGAATTACCAAAGTTGAACGAAGAAGATAAAAACATTTTAAACACCCCAATCACAATCAGTGAAATTGAAAATGTAATTAAAAACTTACCAACAAAGAAAAGCCCAGGCCCTGATGGATTCACTGCTGAATTTTACAAGACATTTAGAGAAGAACTACTACCATTACTCTTCAAACTTTTCAATGAAATTGAAAGAGAAGCTATACTTCCAAATTCATTCCTGGAAGCAAGTATCACTCTGATTCCCAAACCAGAGAAAGATACAACCAAAAAGGAGAACTACAGACCAATCTCCTTAATGAATATAGATGCAAAAATCCTTAATAAGATACTAGCAAACAGAATACAGAGGATTATTAAGAAGATCATCCATCATGACCAAGTCGGATTTATTCCAGAGATGCAAGGGTGGTTCAACATACGAAAGTCAGTGAATGTAATACATTATATTAACAAAGTCAAGGACAAAAACCATATGATCCTCTCAATAGATGCAGAAAAAGCATTTGATAAAATTCAACACCCATTCATGATAAAAACCCTGCAAAAAATTGGAATAGATGGTCTATACCTCAATTTAATAAAGGCTATTTATGAAAAACCATCAGCCAACATCATATTGAATGGCCAAAAACTGAAAACCTTCATGTTAAAATCAGGAACAAGACAAGGATGCCCACTATCGCCACTTCTCTTCAATATAGTTCTGGAAACATTAGCCACAGCAATTAGACAAGAGAAAGAAATTAAAGCAATAAAGATAGGAAAGGAAGAAGTTAAACTATCATTATTTGCTGATGATATGATACTCTACATTGAAGATCCAAAAAACTCCACCAAAAAACTTCTAGACTTAATTGACAGATTCAGTAAAGTATCTGGATACAAGGTGAATACCCAAAAATCAATAGCCTTTCTATACACAAATAACAGACAGACAGAAAGAGAAATAAGGGAAAAAATTCCTTTTACAATAGCATCCAAAAAAATGAAGTATCTAGGAATCAATCTAACAAAAGAAACAAAAGATCTCTACACTGAAAACTACAGCACTCTGAAAAAAGAAATCGAAGAGGATATAAAAAAATGGAAAGATATCCCCTGCTCCTGGGTAGGAAGAATCAACATAGTGAAAATGGCCATACTACCGAAACTGCTATATACATTCAATGCAATGCCAATTGAAATTCCAACACTATATTTCACAGAACTAGAAAAAAGAATCCAAAAATTCATTTGGAACCACAAGAGACCTAGAATAGCAAAAGCCATTATAGGCAACAGTCACATGGCACCAGGTGTAACAATTCCCAATTTGAAACTATACTACAAAGCCACTGTGATAAAATCAGCATGGTACTGGCAAAGAAATAGGCCTGAGGATCAATGGAACAGACTGGAAGACACAAAAACAAATGCAGATGTACTCAGCTACCTCATCTTCGACAAAGGAGCTCACCATCCTCAGTGGAGGAAAGATAGCCTCTTTAATAAATGGTGTTGGAAAAACTGGATATCAACCTGTCACAGATTAAAATTAGACCCTTATCTTTCGCCATGCACTAAATTAAAATCCAAATGGATTAAAGATCTAAATATTAAAACAGAAACATTAAACTTGCTGGAAAGTAAGTTAGGCAGAACTCTGGAAGACATTGGTATAGGAAAAGACTTTATGAACAAATCCTCAGTAGCACGGGAACTAGCAGAAAGAATCAACAACTGGGATCTCATCTTACTAAAAAGCTTCTGTACTTCAAAAGAAACCATTAGCAGAACTAAGAGACAATCTACAATGTGGGAAAAAATTTTTACCAGCTGTACCTCAGACAAAGGACTATTATCAAGGATATATAAAGAACTCAAAACAATCAGTCCCCCCAAATATAAAGACCCGATCCAAAAATGGGCATCCGAAATGAACAGACATTTCTCATACAAAGAAGTGAAAGCAGCAAGAAAATATATGAAAAAATGTTCCACATCACTGGTCATTCGAGAGATGCAGATGAAAACAACACTGAGATTCCACCTCACCCCACAAAGAATGGCTGCTATCAAGAAATCACACAATAACAAATGTTGGCGGGGTTGTGGGGAGAAAGGAACCCTCCTCCATTGTTGGTGGGAGTGCAGACTAGTGCAACCACTATGGAAATCAATATGGAGATACCTCAAAGAGCTTGGACTGGAGGTTCCATTTGACCCAGCCATCCCTCTGTTGGGTATCTTTCCAAGAGAACTAAAAGAATCATATCACAGAGAAGTATGTGCACCCATGTTTATAGCGGCACAGTTTGTAATAGCTAAATCTTGGAAACAACCTATTTGCCCATCCGTTGGAAACTGGATAAAGAAGATGTGGTTTTTCTATAAAATGGAATATTACTCAGCCATAAAGAGCGAGAGAATAGATTCATTCATAGGAAAATGGATACATATTGAAGATATACTCCTAAGTGAAATAAATAAGTCCCACATGTGTAAATACCAAATAGTTTCCCTGGTGTGAATATTCTGCAACAATGCATAAGATTCTAATAAGATTACTGACATTTAGAAATGGGAGGAAAGGAGCTAAAGGTGTAGGGAAGGTGTGATACGTAGGGGAAGAACAAAAAGGGAAAAGAAAAAAATGTGAGAGAATGAAAAGATGAAAATAAAGTGTTTGTAGATGGGGAGGGGAGGAGGGGGTGAAGGGAGGGCAGAGGTAAGGGGAAAAAAATGAGAATCAAGACTTGCCATGTAAAGGTACATGATCCCAACAATGAATGTAACTGTACTGTATCCCTAAATGTACCAATAAACTCAATAAAAAATATATATATATAAATACCTCAAACCTATAATATTATAATAAAAGACTATGAGAGCCTCAAACCCAGCAGATACAAAGCTGATACCATCTTTCATATAAATTTGCTCTTCTGCCCTATGGGTCCTATCTTAACGACGGTACAACCATCATCATGTAGTCGCCTTCCTTGTCTTAATGAATGTAACTGTACTGTATCCCTAAATGTACCAATAAACTCAATAAAAAATATATATATATAAATACCTCAAACCTATACAATTATAATAAAAGACTATGAGAGCCTCAAACCCAGCAGATACAAAGCTGATACCATCTTTCATATAAATTTGCTCTTCTGCCCTATGGGTCCTATCTTAACGACGGTACAACCATCATCATGTAGTCGCCATTTCCTTGTCTGGGACAACTTTTTCCATGAGCTAAGTACTGGTTATGGTGGACAAAGAGTAATTTCTTCCCGTTTTCTTCTTCGTTTTCACAGCGGTCATAGAATATTGCCTTGAAGAAAATAAAGATAAAGCTTTCCTATCGTTTGAATGATACAGGTGATAGAACAGAAACTGAGGGGGATCTCTCTCTCTCTCTCTCTCTCTTCCTTTTTCAGGGATGTGAGGCTAATCTTTTCCAAAGCAAAGTGGGGAAAGGTCACTGACTATTTTCTTCTACTAAACTTGATTGACTGTATTTAGGTGAAATTCCTTCCAGAGAGCAAAAGGTCAGTCTTAATTTGTATGCTGAAAATGTTCATCTTTTTGGTCTCTTCTGGATATCAGCCTAAGAAACTTAGCATGGCAGGCCACCTTGAGAGACATGAGGCTGTCATCTAATGTGGCAGTCTTCCATCATCTTTCCACAACTTTCCACAGACATGGTACATGTGACAAGTCATCACAGGAAGGCAAGTTATGCATAAATGGTAACTAGCACAACTGGATAAAACTCACACCAGTGTATAGCTCAGGTTAGAATGGGGAAAGAATTGACTAAGCAAGGCCAGGTGGCAAAACATTCCTGCCAAGGAAGTGTGAACACCTTTGCTCTTATATATTAAATTAAAACATTTATGGCAGAGATGCTAAAGTTGAGCCTTGCCTGGGATGGTTGAGATGTTGGAAGTTGAACAGCTCTGTGCCTCTCAGTATAGACAGTATTCTGCTGACATAATAGGACATATTTTGTTAATATGTACTAAAAAGGAGAAGAGATGCTAAAAAAAAAAATACACACATATACCAACTCTGGTCGAGCTAAGAATGAGACAATACTTTGCTTTCTTGGAGCTTTTTCTATTACTAGATTGCCAGATTAGTATTTAGCCTATTGTATTAGTCACTTTCCCATTGCTGAATCAACATACTTGACATCATGACTTAAAAGAAGAGAGATTTATTTGGCTTATGGTTTCAGAGGATTCAGTCTGTGATCTTCTGGCTCCAAGAAGCTGGTGTATGGAACCAGGGGAGGAAAGCAGCCCTCCTGCACCACCGAAATCATAGCAGTTGCAAGAAGCACTCCGATAATGAATACTGCCCTCCCTGTAAAACTTTGGGCCTGGATCATCTGTGTGTCTTTAGGTATTAGAGAAAATTCCCCAAGAAACTCCTGAGGAATGTTTGTCCAGGCCCACAGGCACTGTCGCAGGTCAGTGTAGTAAAGTGATGTCTGTGTTCTCCTGTAAAGCACAATTGTTCTTTGTATCTATCTGTCATCCTTCTCTCTTCTGACAATACAGCCAACGTTTCCTTATTCTCCTATTTCTATTTTTTCTCCATTCTCCCTCTGATATTCTAGGAGAGACCCTGCGAATCTTGAATTGAGTCACTCAAAATCCGAACATGGTTGGGAGTTGTTCGCCCCAGCTGCAGGCCCTTAGAGAGACTGCCCATTGGATCCTGGAGCCCAGATATCTAGATTTGCCTGGGCTTCTTTTCCTTTGTGAAACAGTGCTTCGTCTCCTCTTTCAGTCCTCCTAAATGCTCCCACATCTCCCCACACACTTCCCCCTTGCACTGCTAGCCAGAGCTAGCTTTGGCTGTTTGCACTCGGAGAATCCTATCTAACCAATCCCCCTCCCTGCTGTGCTTCTCTGGCAGGATGACAGTTCTGCGTGCTTCTTCTTGGGTCACCACCCTTGCCCAGGTGCTGCTGTTTCTCAGTGGTAACCTAGTCTGGTTACTGATTTAGAGGCTTCAGACCGCTAGACTTCTGCTGGAAACGGCGCTGGACTTAAAAGGAGCAGATACCTACAAGTTCTACTGCACATAGCAAATAGAAGCATGAATTTTTGGAACAAAAAGCAATGGAATGAGGAATGGAGTCAACTCACAAAAAGTGAGAGTGAAGAAAGGGGATAAAGGTGTAGGGAAACTGGGAAGAGTAGGGGAAGGGAAATAAGGGAAAAGAAAAATATGAGAAAGTGAAGAAATGGAAATGAAGTGTTTGTAATGGGGAAGGGAGGAGCGGGTGAAGGGAGGGCAGGGACAAGGGGGAAAAATGAGAACCAAGACCTGTCATGTAGAGGTACAGGATCACAATGATGAATGTAACTGTACTGTATCCCTAGATTGTACCAATAAACTCAATGAGGAAAAAAAATAAAATAAAAAAGTGAGAGTCGAGAGAAGTAAAATGGACTGCATTCAAGGAATGAGAAAGAAGTTTGTCTGCGATGTCACCTCTGAGGTCTGTATAGAGCAAGAATAGAAAACAATTTTCACACATTCCCCTGAGCCTGTGCCCATCTAGTCCATGGAAAATGCAGAGAAAATGCATGAGAAAATATATATATGGATTTCTTAAAAAGAGGCAACAGAGGCAAGACGGCACATGCCTGTAATCTCAGTATTCTAGGAGGCTAAGGCAGAAGGATTGCAAATTCAAGCCCAGCCTGGGAAATTTAGAGACTTATTGAGACTCTGTCTAAAAAAAAAAAAAAAAAAAAATTTTTTTTTAAAGACTCTAACTCAGTGCACAGGTCCTGGGCTCAATCCCCAGTACCATAAAAAAAATTTTTTAAAGGCACCAATTACATTAAAAAAGATACTTTGCTCAGATTTGTATCTCAAGAAGCCACCAACAATTATTCTAGCCCCCTTTTCTTTTAAGTGCATTTTATGTGTATTAAACGTTGTTTTCTTAATGTAAACATTTCATATGAATTTTCTATAAAAATGTTTTAATGGAGTAACATACTTTTAGAGAAAAATATGTGACATAATCATAAATACATAATTTTGCTTAGAATTGATTCATGCCTTTAGAAAATGTTAAATATCTGTAAACATTCTGCTTACACAGTGGAATATTATTTAGCAGCAAAAAGAAATGAAGTACTGACACTACAATGTAAATGAACTTTGGAACTTGGATGTTAAGTGAAAGAACCCAGTCACAAAGAACCACGTGTTGTATGGTTTTGTTGATATTAAATGTTCAAAATAGGGAAATCTTTGGAGATAGAAAACAGATCATGGCTGCCCAGGGCTCGCGAACTGGGAGATTAAGCATGATAGATAAGCAGGGGGCATATTCTTCTTGGGCTAATGAAAGTATTCTAAAATTTATTGTTATGATGAATATACAGCTTTGAATATACTAAAAGCCATTGAATTTTACACTTTATATGGGTTATAGGTGTCTGAATTATATATCTCTCTCAATAAAGTTGTTTGAAATTTTGCTTACCACAGAACGACAAATATCACACCTTCTCACTCATATGTGCAAACTTAAAAACTTGATCTTATGGAAGTACAGAGTAGAATAGTAGTTATAATTAAAAGTAAAATCTATTCCCTAAAGCAACCCCTTCTCCTTGTATCAAAGATCCCATTATATGGCATTTTTAGCATGTGTAATATATTAAATATGTCTTCAGAATGAGATTAACATCTTTTTCATTAATGAGTCATGTTTGTTTATTCTCATAGATCAATTTTTGTTGAGCTACATGGAGTTAAAAATTAACCTGTGAAATGTACTAAACCTAACTTTTTCACTAAAGATCTTACACATTTATGTTAGATTTTTTACAGTACTTTTTAGGGCTTGTTGATATTGAAATTACATTTTGTTAAATATTACATTTTCTACCTTTCTATTCTGGGACTGAATAAAATTGATTTTTGTGTATTTATAAAGCATCTAACAACTCTAAACATTTGCAGACTTTTGGCTATTTCTGCCAACAGTGATACTTGTATTTCTTCTTTTCAAATTTCATAAACCGTACTTATCTTTTTTCCTTGTTTTTCTGTTTGCCTCAGGATTTTAGTTCCATCTTGAATTGCAGTCATGATGTGGGAATTATCATCTTATTCTTGGCTTTGAAGAAACTATGTTTAACATTTTACCCTTAAGTATTGTTTGCTGTAGATTTTTAGCTTATAATTTTTTCTATTTCTGGTGTACTCATAATTTTAATTTATTGATATACTCAGTTCATTACTCCTAAATTCTCTTGAGAAATGTACATATTTTTATAAGTGCCATACACATTTTTAAATAAGATTCTTTTGAGATGGCAGAAGAGATTTATGAAAATAATCAGATTAGCAAAAGAGATGAAAACTACTGATTACAGAATATTGGATAATTTTGACAGTAACTTAAACCTTGTCCGTCTATGCTACAAGCTCAAATGCCAAAGTGCTTGTATCCCTTCCCATAGCCCTGAACACTCTCTACAGACTGAGGACATGCTAATTTAGCTTCTTAACCTCCCCACACACCACATTTGCACAGATACCCACTTCCACGACGTTCCACTTGAATGCGCAACTAGCATTTCAAACTTATTACACCCCAAACACAATTTTGCTTCCGCACCCCAAGCAGGTGTTCCCTCTCTCAGCAAAGGGCACATCTTTTACCTATCACTCAAGCCAAAACACCTTGGCCTCCTTCCTAAGTCCTCTCTTTCTGTCACTGTACACGTAGAATCCACCTCCTCCCCCAGACTGTGAGCTCAGTTCTCACAATATATTCCACATCTGACCCTTTCTCATCACCTTCTCTGCCATTGCTTGGTCTCCGGTCACTGCGACTTCTTACTGAGATGCACGAAAACGTCTCTGAGAAATGAAATCTCAGGCTCTAGGATTCAGTAACCCAGTGTTCTGCCTATCAGCAAACTCCTGATTGCCACGTCCTCTGCCTGCGATTCTCAGTGCTAAAAAGCAGACAGGTTCCTCACAGGCAAAGCTTCCTCGTTAGGTCCCAGACGCGGTGCTTTAGAAAGTGTGAGCATTCTTCTTCCTCCAAAAAACCAATCACTGCCAAGACAAAAGGCTATTGCCTGGTGGCTGAAGAAGTGAATAATCATAAATTGCAAACGACAAATGGAGATGGGACCTTTCTAAGTTGCCAAATTGCCCAGGCTGAGCTTGAACTTACAATCCCTCTTGCCTCCGCCTCTCAGAATGCATGGACTCAACAGTTTTTTTTAAATAGTCCATCTTATAAAAGGGGGATAGAAGATATTGCTTATATAGACAGCACACAATGTGAATCTGTTATGTGTTATGAAATAAATGTAACATAAAATTTAACACTGCAACCATCTGCAAAGGGTACTATTCAGTGTCACAAAGTGTGTTCACCACCCTGTGCAACCATCGATCCATTTTTCAGACTTTTCAGTTATCCCACATTGAAACTCTATACTCATTAAACAATAACTCCTTATCCCCTCCATCCTCTATTCTACTGTATCTATGAAGTTGTCTAATGTGGGTACCTCCTGTGAAGAGTATCATATAGTATTTGCTCTTTTTCATCAGGCTAATTTCATCTAGCATGTTTTCAAGGTTCACCCACATTATAGCACATGTCCAAGCACCGTGCCTTTTTAAGGCTGAATGGTGTTCCACTGTGCAGCTACACTGGACTTCATTACCCATCCATCCGTTGAAGGATTCCTGGGTTGCTTAGATCTCTTGGCTCTTGTGAAAAATGTTTCCATGAACATGGATATGCAAACATCTCTTTGACTCTCTGCTTTCAATTCTTCGGCGTGTAAGAGTCAATGGATATTTTGTGAAAGCCTATTTAGAGTCAGGTATGGCACTTCATTGATAGAAGCTGAGTATACAGAGTCCTAGCCCTTGCGTACACACATTACTGATACATAAGCAAGTTTAGTGAGTCATATGAGAAACCCACTGAGAACTGGATTAGAATGCACCGGGATAGCGTGAGAAGTGGACTTCGGCAGCCTCACTAAGACAAGAGCGGCGCGTGACCCAATCAGAAGCGGAAACCTGCAGGGGGAACAAGCACCGAGCTGGTGGGAAGAGCTGGAGGATGAGGGAGGTGTAGTCAGCGACAGATCAGGGGACCTCCTAGGCCACTCAAGGGTAGCACCAGGGATCGAACTCGGGACCTTGCACTTGTGAGGCAGGTGGCACTGAGCTAAATCCCTGGCCCCATTTAAAGGCAATTTAAAAGCGAAAGAATACAGAAGTATCATCCCTTTATAAATTTTACAAAAACATCCTGGCACTGAAAAAAGAACTGCTGGGGAGTTTGGGGTGTCGTTCAGTGGTACAGTGCTTGCCTAGCATGTGTTGGCTTATAAATTTAATCCCCAGCACAAGCAACAAACAAAGATCTCTGATTTTTTATCCCCCAGAGCAGACTCTGAAACAGACAAAGCTGGACAGCGGATGACAAGCGCCAAAGAAACAGGGACTTTTCATTTTAGGAACCCTTTTCTAGTTCCCAAGAGAAAGATGAATGCACAAAAAAGGAAGGCTGCCAAAGCAGGACATAGATATACATATTTGAAGAACGGCATTTGAGAAGGAGGCTTTAAGAAGTGGAGCATTTCGTGCAGGGGCGGGGTGGGGGGACCCTCTACACGGTTGGTGGGAATGTAAACTAGTACAACCACTATGGAGACCAGTATGGGGAAGCCATTTAACTCTGCTGTTTCCCTTCTAGGTATCTTCCTTAAAGGGTTAAAGACATCATTTTACAAAGACACACGTATATCCATAATTATAGGAGCACAGTTGGTAGCAGCTAAATCTTGGAAGCAGCCTATTTGTCCATCAACAGATGAATGGATAAAGAAAATGTGGTACATTATACACAATATACACCCTGAAGGACTACTCTGACATAAAGAAGGACAAACTTGAGTCATCTGTAGGAAAATGGGAGTATTTTGAGACCATAATGTTGAGAATAAATCAGATACACAAGCACTTAAATATGACCGGGTCTCTTACATAAGAAACCCAAATTATAAATAAAGAGCAAATTAAAAGATAGATAATAAAAAGTAGGGAAATAAATCTTTTTCAAAGGAAAAGAGAATTAAGAGATGGAGAGGGGAGGAATAAAAAGGAGAGGGAAAGGAGATTTTTTTTTCTGTTAAGTTTACTGGCATATTTTAGGTATGCAGTACAGTTACATTCATCGTGGGATCTTGTACCTCTACATGATGTATCTTGGTTCTTATTTTTTCCCCATTCCCCAGCCCTCCTTTCAACCCCCCTCCACCCTTCCATATTTACAAAGACTTTGCTTCCATGTTTTCTTTTTCTCATATTTTTTCTTTTCCCTTCTTTTCTTTCCCCTACCATTCCCACTTCCCCTACTCCTTTAGACCTTTTCTCCCCTTTTCACATTATCAACTATACAATGTGATCCTTATTTACACTTTTAGTTTTCCATACTAGAAAAACTATTCAGTCTTCACACGTGTGTCCTATTTATTTCACTTAAGCATGATCTCAGTGCGCATCCATTTAGCTACTAATGTCTCTAGTTTCTCATTTTTTATGGCTCAGTAGTACTCCTTTGTGTGTGTGTGTGTGTGTGTGTGTGTGTGTGTGTGTGTGTGTATATATATATATATATATTAAATCTCCTTTATCTAGTTGATGTAAACTTGGGCTGTTCCCAAGTTTTAGCTATTATAAATTGTGCCACTATAAACGTGGGTGCACATATTTCACTCTGGTATGATTCTTTTAATTATTTTTGGAAAGATACACAGCAGAGGAATAGCTGGGTCACACGGGCCAAACTCTAATCGTAGTTTTTTTTAGGAATCTCCATATTGATTTCCACAGTGGCTGCACCAGTCTGCGCTCCCAACAACAATGGAGAAGGGTTCCTCTCTCCCCATACCCCCACCAGCATTTGTTATTGGTTGATTTCTTGATAGCAGCCATTCTTTGTGAGTTGAGGTAGAATCTCAGTGTTGTTTTCATCTGCATCTCTTGAATGACCAGTGATGCTGAATATTTTTTCATGTTTATTTGCTGCTTTTACTTCTTTGAGAAATGTCTGTCCATTTTCAATGCCCATTTTTTAATTCAGTCTTCATATTTGGGAGGTCTGATTTTTTTTAAGTTCTTTTATATATTCTAGTTAGTAGTCCTTTGTCTGAGGAACAGCTGATAAAAACTTTTCCCACATTGTAGGTTGTCTCTTAGCTCTTTTGGTGGTTTCTCGTGCAGTGCAGAAGCTTTTTAATAGGATGAGATCCCGGGTGTTGATTTTTTTATGCTAGTTCCCATGCTACTGAGGATTTGTTCATAAAGTCTTTTCCTATGCCAATGTCTTTGAGAGTTCTCCCTACCTATCTTCCAGCACATTTAGTGTTTCTGTTTTGATATTTAGGTCTTTAGTCCACTTTGATTTTAGTTTAGTGCATGGTGAAAGATAAGGGTCCAGTTTTAATCTTTGGCAGGTTGAAATCCAGTTTTTCCAGCACCATTGATTACAGAGGCTGTCTTTCCTCCAGGGAGGATGGTTGGCTCCAGAAAGGAGATTTTAAAAAGGAGTTAAGATGTGTTATGTACATGCACCAACTACACACAAGGAATGTAAACATTCTATACTGCAAATATGTACTCACAAAAATTTTAAACCAGTAAATAGAGCAGTTCACACACACTCCTAATTGTTTTTGCTCTTCCAACGTGGAACTCTACTTGTACTGAAGTAAGACATACTTTGCTCTGATACCATGAAATGCCTTTAATTTCAAGACCTAGAGTGGAATTAACAGGGAAGCACATTGTGTAGCTGGTGAGGACCAGGGGAAGAAGATAGGCAGGCCATCCTTACATGCTGTATTCTAATTCACTCAAATCTAATTAGGTTTGCAGAGCTATAATTTCATTAAGCAGTCAAGAACCCATAACTGAACCTTGTTCTGTAAGTGTTTAGTTCTCAAATAGGTAGTCCTTATAATGTTGAGCTTCCAAAACAATGTAAGAATTTGAAGGATGACTCCCATCTTACATAAATGAAAACACAATTTAGAACTGTAACATGCTTGAGTTAACCTTTATAAAAGAGGTTGCTCCTCCCTGTGTTTAATAGTAAGAATCTCTAAGTTTGTTCATCTTACTCAGAAAATGGAATATCACATACTTCATGGCCTAACGTGTCCTATTCATTTGAGAATCATATTGGTAAAATCAGAACTTGACATTTGGACTAAGATATTACTGATTTTCAACCAAACAAGGTCACAGATAATTGGACTTAGTTATTTTTCAAACATCAAGGAACCAGCCACAGAAAATTACATTTACATTTTAAATGATTAATGATCACAGGAATCTTCAAATTCATATTTTTAAAAGATAAGATTACCTTTACTTGAGCAAAATGAAAAAAGAAAATAGGAAACAGGAAGGTAGACTTTGTGGTGATGGGAAGGGATCTGAGGAAGAGGGAAAACAGGAGGGCAGGGAGAGGAAAAGGAAGTAAAAATTTATGAAGATGTAATACACATACGTACCAGCTCCCCAAGACGAATTTAACTATTATGTATCACAAATATATACCAATAAAATGTTTATTTTTATTTCTATGTAATTCATAATGAAAAGGAAAAACTAAAGGCATAAAAATCTCAAAAAAACAATATTACCTTTCCCTGCCTTGACACCATCCCTGTCCTGCTCTGATTTTCAACATCAACAAAAACTGCTTTTCTTATTCACATGGAACTGCTGTTATAATAAATGCAATGAAGATCCAGGTATTGCTTTGAATATTTGTTGCTTCACACACAGATTGCTGAACTCAAATTTATCAGCAGAAATCCCTTCCCAGGAGGGCTCCTTGGATGGAAAAGGAGACCCTACTCCCTGCCTCATACAGAGCCCAACTTTCTGTCTCTGCACTGTGAACACTACTGCTCAAAATGCGGTCGCCAGCTGGCAGCGTCACCTCCCAAGATGCTTGCTGTGAATATGGATTCTCCAGCCCTGCACACCCACACCCACAGAATCAGGGTCCTAGTGATTGGCACGCATGTTACAGTGTAAGAAGTGACGTCTTAGGGAGTGAGACTGTATTATTGATGTCCTCAATTTTAAATGCTGTGCACTCCTCCTCTGGAGAAGAAGTGGTAGAACAGGCATTGGAGGGGACAGGAAGACATCAAAATTACTTCTGGACTCACTTCCTTATCAATGGCTCATAGCTGGGTCGGTCAGTTTTTAATGTTTTCCAAAAGCTCAGAGATTTTTTTATGTGATTTCAGTGAAGATGCTAAAATGAATCAAGAGTCTAACAAGGCTTTTCAGTAACCAGCAAATCTTCATTTGCGTCCTGGTTCTGGTTCGTCAGTTTGCTTTATTTGCTTTTTGTTCTTTGCGTTGTTTTATTTTATTAGTAGCCCCTCTTTGCAGCTGTCATTTGAAAAAATAAGTCTGTTTCCTCCAGGGGGCAGGCTTGCCCACAAGGCTGCAGCAGGGTCATGGGGGGGCAGGGGGGACATTAGTCACAGATTCATCAGCAAAACAAAAACATTAAAAGTTTAAGTCAAAATTTCAAACTATTTTAAATATCGAAACAGATTTGCATATTTTGTCCTTACTTTTTTTTTGTAGATAGTGGCTTAACCAGTTGTAAGATAACTAGTTCAGACCTTAAGCAAAAAGTGTCTTTATGCTAAATTAATCTTAGGGGCTAGGAATAGACTTGGATTTTTTTTGGGGGGGGGTTGTGTACCAGGGATCCAACTGAGGACCTTGCGCTTATGAAGCAGGTGATAGAACCACTGAGCTAAAACCTGGGCCCTAGGTTGGATTTTTATCCCTTCTTTGAATCCCTAGATTCCCAAAATTCATTCTGGCTCCTGTTCCCTCCAATATGTGCTTCTGATGGACAGTACTGTACTCCATCAAACCTTCCTGTAGCATATTTTGTCTTAATAACTTGACCAGTTATGTTTGTTCCTTCTTAGAATGTGGCCCCATGAAGGAAGAGACCGTGTTTTATTTATATTTGTATCACAAGTACTCAGAACCGTGTCTAGCACATACTTGATACTTAATAATTATAGATTGAAGGGATAAATCAATAAACAGAAAGAATAGAGAAATGAAGGCCATACATTCTAAATAACAGCTTACTTTCCAACTATGAAATACTATATAAAAATAGACTGAGTGGAGCTAGGTGGGGTCACACATGCTCATAACTCCAGTACTGGGGAGGCAGAAGCAGAAGGATCACAAGTTCTGGGCCACCCAAGGGAACATAGGGAACAAGACAAGCCTGAGCTACTTTGTGAGGCCCTGTCTCAAAAAGAAAAAACAAGTAGATGGAATAGAAGATCCTCAATATAGTGCTACTCATATTTTACTTATAAAACACACTTGTTGATTAGACTATATTTTATGTTTTTGTATTAACTGTGAAAAAAGAAGATTAAACAATATGGTATAGATATGGTATAGTTTTTTTTGGTTTTGTTTTGTTGTGTTTTTTTGTTTTTTGTTTTTCTTTGTACTTGGACCTTGTGCTGGCAAGGCAGGTGGTGGAACCACTGAGCTAAATCCCTGGCCCCTATGGTATAGATTTATTGACAGCAATTTAGGAGGCATTCATTGATATGTTGTGCTCAACCGTCACTTGTCTAAATAGTAGGTCAATTACTCTAAAGGTCTGTTCACAAAAACAAAATTCTGTCTAGTGAAGTTCCTTCCTAATAAACGGAAATAAAATTTTATTTTCTTAAAATTCTCATTAAGTCTTCTCATGATGGAGACTGCTCTTCCCTCTTGGGGGAATATTTTATTATAAGTTATTTATAAGCAAAGTGAATTTTCAGTGGGAAGCAAATGAACCTGTGGGTACCGAGTGGGCTTGGCTCCTAAGATACGTTCAGTATCTCTTCCTATACTGGAGCCTGGAGCCAATGACCAGAATGTGCGCAGCAACAAAACTTGCCGAGTACCACCCCAGTAATACAAATCTTGTTTCTGTAGACTTTAAATACTTCTGTCCTTCACCCACTCTGTGTGTCGGGTTCCCAGCTAGAAATAAATGGTTTACTCAGACTGGGTAACCGAGGGAAGCTTCTTAAAGCTTTACAAAGGGGTGAGCAGAATTACTAGAAACCAAAAGGACAGTGAAGGACCCTGACTAGGCCAGTGTCAAGAAAGCCATGGCCACACCCAGTACTAGTTGCAAAGGAAGGAAGCGATCCAGAAAGACAGCTAGAGCCGCTGTGAGGGCTGCTGGCCTTCAGCAGAGGAAAGCAGCTCATGCCTACCCACTGCCCTACCAGAAGGGAGACCACACAGCACGTGCTTTGACCTTACTCTTCTCCGACCTTGGTCTTCCCACTGCTGCTTTCCATTGACAGATGCAACAGGAAGTCCAAGAGCAAAAGAGTCAAGTTGTGCAAGGCACAGAGGTCAGCATCATGGGCCACAAAGCTGGGGGCTGGGGCAGAGGGTGGACTTGAAGTGTGAGACCAAGAATATCCACCACACACACTTTCCAAATGCGTCTGCTGCAAGGTAATCTCCACCTCATTCAGGCACTTTTGGCCATACATACTCCCAATAAGAGCAAAAAAAGACAAAAGGAATTTTCATAGGAATGTAAGCTGTATCAATTCGTTCACTCAGCTGCAAAAGGCTCACTCTACATTTCCCTAAATTTTGCAAAAATAAACTAAAAGAATGAAAAATTAGAAAGAAAACCATGTCTCCTATAAAACTAGCAAAAGAACTAAGATTCTCAAATTACAGACTATTAGAATTATCTGGCTAAAAGGATAAAATTTTTATGAAATCAATGGGCAGCCCTAAAAGGCGATAAATACTTCCACAAATGCCCACTGGTTTTCGAACTCTGAAGTAAGGATGACTTCCGGGAGACCCAGTGTTGGATGGTGAGGAGGGACATGGGAAAGTCCTGGGAAATGTCTGTTGTAGGTAGGAGGAGTTGGTTTCATAGCAGAGTAAATTCATGGGAGTACTGTGGGCACCTTCCATCTTTATCCACAATACCTGAGAACTCAGAACTTCATGCAGGCGAGTCTAAAAATGCAGGAAAGGAGAAAGAAATGAGGAATTACCTTTGTAGGTGACTTGTCCCCTACCTCCCTCCTAGATGCTGATCGGTGTCAGCTAAGTAGTGACAGGTAGATGTCAAATGTCTCTCCCCGTGACACACACACACATGCATATGTTCATGTTCACACACACACACACACACGCACATATACTCACACAGGAAGCAGGCACATATGATGTGTGTGGCCTAAGTAATCTGCTCACTCCCTTTGAGGCATTTTGGAATAAAATACATAGCAGAGTTGTAGGGAATGTTTGTGAAACAAAACAGCAGATCTGGAGTTAATGTCTTTCCCATATGGTTCTCTCTCCTTCCCTACTTATTCATGGGCAAAGAGCAGGTTTGGAGAAAATTGCCACTACTCGGAAACGGGTACTAAATGAAAAACCTTCAACACACATAGGTTCTATTCCAGCTATTTTTTTTAAGGAAAGATTTACAAGCAAATAGATAACTGTATTTCAGACAAAAATGCACAAGAAATAATAAAATTCATCTCCGTACATTCAAAGACATTATGAACACCTTAAAAAATAAGCGCAAAATGAGCTGGCAAAGCCAGGAAATAAAATGAAGGCGACAATATAACAACGTGCAAACTACATTAGACTAAGAATCAAACACTGCTTTTAAAAAGTCAATTACTAACAGATTTCAATGTAATAAAAACTCATGGGCAAGTCAGAAAAAAAATATGAAGGCAATTTAAGATCGATAGCTACAGAAGGCAGAGCTATGAGCCGCTCCTGCAGTAAAGAACACAACAAATAGATCTTTTAAAAATTGAAAGCCAGGAAGAAAATATCTTCATTTAAAAGAAGCAGAAGAAAATACAAGACCTTTAGATCAAAAGAACTTCTGTTTTCCAGAAAGAACCAACATTGTGACTTGCAGTGTAAAGTATCCCAGAAAAGTTAGGGAGTGGGGAGCGAGTAGGAGGGGCGGGAACGGCGATGGGGAAGGGAGTTAAGACGTGTTATGGACACGTGCCGACTCCACACAAGGAAGGCACGTAATCTGAAAAATATTCTATCAGCACTAAGTCCAAAATAAAAATAAAAACTGCAGGAGTAAGGAGACAGTAGAAGGGAAACCACCCACAAAGAGGAAACCATCACGCTAGCTTCAGACTTCTCCAGAGCAACAACCAATGCCATGACCCAGTATGACAGTGTCTTATATAATTATGAGGGGAAAGGACACGATTCTATAATTTTATACACATTCAATTTGTTTGTTCATAGAATGACATTCAGAATCGAATGCCTTTGGGCCCCCCTTGAAAACAAACCTTCCAATTAAACATTAAATTAATATAGGAAGTTTGGGAGAGAGGATACTGTTGGTAAAAGGGGTGTTGATGATCTGACTCATTTAGATCCAAGACTAATACTAAAACCTGATCCTGCCTCATGACCTTTGCAACTGCTCTTTCTTCTTTGCATGGCTCACCCCATATGTTCAAGTCTACTCACACTCAAACCTATGCCTTGACAAGTCTACCAAAACTAGTCCTGCTCCTCCCCTCCAGTCTCCTACACACTTTGATTTAATCCTTAACATTTACCACTGCCTGATATTGAAGTACATATGTATTTTTGGTCTCCTCTATTAAAATAGTGTTTAACTGTTCAGTGCTATATTCTCAGAACTTGGAACCCTACTGAGAATGAAAAAGATGCTAAAAAATTATCTATTACCTATGTGTGGTGGTACATCCCTGAAATCTCAGCACTTGAAAAGCTGAGGCAGGAAGACTGCAAGTTTGAGCCTAGCCTGGACAGCTGGATGTGGCTCAGACCCTGGATTCAATCTCCAGTACCAGAAAAAATAAAATAAAATATCCATTGATTGAATAAACTGTTCAAAATTTCAAATGTTAAAAACCTTGAAAATGTATAATGAACATTATAACTGCAACAAATATTGTCCACCCGTTTCCTTAACAGTAAGGAATTGATTTGACAAATTCTGAAAAAAAATACCTTGATCATGTTTAAAGTTAATGAGATGTCTTGAGTTTTGCTCTTGCAACTTTCCTTATTTCTAGTTTCATTCTGGGTGTTTGTATTTTAAGGATCACTGGAGCTCTCTGAAATACTGACAACTCAGTGAAGGCAAAATAATAAAGTAACACATTGATTCCAGGAAACTAGATTAGGCAAACAGAGATATTCATATATAAATATATAATGCGGTAGGGTTGTCAAGGACTTGGAGTAATAGGGGTTCTCAAATATTAACAGTGGAAATATGAAGTGATACAATGTTTTTGGAGACTTTGGCAGTATCTGGCAGGATTTCTAATGTGCATATTCATTCACCCAGAAATTCTATTCCTAGAAAACAGTCTTCAGGTTCATGTTCAAGAATTAAGCCCATGTCGATTCTAATGTTGCATATAATAGAAAGAAATAGAAATGAACCCAAATTTCATCAAAGAAGGGGCTGGTCTGTGATATCCACCCCCCAAAATATGAAGTAGGAAGTAAAAGCAAGTAAAGGATATTGTTATGTACAAATATGCACACTATAACGCAAATGTGTATATTGCCATAGGCAAGTATCCACAATATAAAATAGAGACGAAAAGGCAAGCCAGAAAACAAGATATGTGCTATCACTGTGTAAAAAGAGTACTAATCTAGGCGAGCATTAGCTTCCAACTTTGTGTATATCTATCACTGTGTAAAAAGAGTACTAATCTAGGCGAGCATTAGCTTCCAACTTTGTGTTATGCACAAGAATCTGGAAAGATACTTCAAAGCTGTCCATGGTAATTGCCTCTTGGGATTGAGATTTGGGGAGAAGGGTGGGACATGGAGAGGCTCAGTGTACCAACTTCGGGAGCATTTAAACTGCCTATATTACTTTCATTATGAAATTTTCTTTTAAAAGTTTCACACACTTTTAAACACACGTATTCGGTGTCTGCAATGTGCCAAATACATGAAAAGCCACATTTTATGTCCCAGGGGGGCAGAATACCAAGGAAAACAGTTCATCATTACATGGTACCCATCATCACATACAGACCAAAGTGTGAGCTCCCTGAAGACAGAGCCAGGGATTTCTGTCACTATTTATCCTGTGTGCCTGTCACAGCAGTTGGCACATGGAAAATATGCAGCTAGACAAGTGGGTGACTGCATGAATGAATGAAACCTCATTTTCAGGACCTGAAATTATCTGTGACTCAATGTCCCTACCACACTTGTCCCTTCATGACACTAGATTTCATCATTTGCAAAACCCATCTTTAGATATTTTATGATTTTCTCTGGATGCTTTAAACTTGTTCTTTGTCTAAGTCCATGTGAAAAACAGGCACCTGTCAAGATGTCATTTCTGTCCAGTGACTACCAGTAACATTGCCAGAGTACCATGGTTGCTGGGACACCAGGAATTTAAAGCGATCTCATGCCAGGTGTAGTGGTCACACCTGTAATCTCAGTTACTCAGGAGGCTGAGGCAAGATTGCAAGTTCCAGGCCAGGCAGAGTAACTTAGTGAGTGAGACCTTGTCTCAAAATAAAATATAGAAACTATACAAGTAGAATTACAACTCAGTGATAGAGCAGGCTTGGGTATAATCCCGACAACCACAAAAAGCAACAGGGGAGGGAGAGAGAGAGAGGCTTATTACATATTCTCTGTGCCTTTTTGACCCCATACTGTTCTGAAGACTGCTCCAGAGAAGTTTGAAGCAAAGTTTATAAGTGTGGGGTCCAGTTAGTGACTGTATGTAACAGAGTGCATTGTCTCAAACACACAGATCTTATGCCCAGTCCACTGGGAGAGCAGCCAAGAGCCTGCAAGAGTCTGATATTTCATGCTCTGCACTGGAAAACTAACATTGGTCAGACACCCTCCATGCCCAGTGGGTTTCCAGCAGTGGGTCTTCTCTGTTCAAAACAGCCTAGAAGGAACACTTCAGCAAGGAAAGTATTTAATTCAGTCATCTGGCACTCTCTTGCCGATCTACTATCAGGATATTTTAATTCAAATTAAGAAGCTCTTATTTTTGGGCGGGGATTTCAGTAGTTCTGCCACCCGCCTTGCAAGCACAAGGTCCTGAGTTCATTCCTGGTACAAAAAAAAAAAAAAATCAGAAGCTGTTATTTTTATTAAAACCAGTAATGCTCAGCTGGGCATGGTGGCACATACCTGTAATCCCAGCACTCGGGAGGCTGAGGCAGGAGGATCGCTGTGAGTTTGAGACCAGCCTGGGCTACATAGGAGACCCTGTCTCAATAAATCAATCAATAAATAAATAAACAATCCTCATGATTAAATGACTAGATTTTTAAAAATTTTGTTCTAGTTTCATTTTAATTGACAACCTTAGGTTTTTCAAGACTATCAGATACTGCCATACAACAAACTGTCTGGCTTTAAAATAGATAGTTCCCTTCTCCTGTTACAGACATTGACAGTTTTCTGATGCTTTACTGTGACACATTTTCTGTTTCCTGTTTTAAGTGCCTTCAAAAGAAGAGATGATTTTCAGTTTTTTCCTTAACAGCTGAGCACTGATGTTTTAAAACACAAATAATATCATCATAGCCATGCATAAATCTGTTTGGTGGCTCTCTGATATACTCAAGATGAAATCCCAAGTCCTTACACGGACTATTCAGCACTCTGTAATATGCTCTGGTGATTCTTTAGTTATCCCCTGGTCAATCTTCCTCTCACACCCAAAGCCCCAGCCATTCTACTCTGTTCCAGTTCACTAAACTTGCCGAAGCATCTCCTGCCTCAGGGCCCTAGCACATACTGTTTTCTCAGCCCTTTCCCTGTTATTTTTTCCTTTCTTTTCTCTTTGTGGCAGTTATTGCCCCTTGTAGTACAAGTTAATCATCTATCCCTTATTAGATGATGAGAGTTGTGACTGGCGGATTGCTCACTGCTAATGTCAACAAGTACTGATTAGATGAGAAAATGAATCTTATTCCTTCTTTTAATTACATTTTTCACAAATACAAATGTGGCTCAGTAAGTGAGGGGAAGTGAGTCCCTATCTCACTCAAACTTGCAGCAAACTCTGTGAGCCAGGATGAGACGGGGTAGACTGAGGGGAAGTACAGGACTTGGTGCATGGGACATTCTGTCAGACCCAAGGAAGGACAGCAAAGGTGGGATTCTTCGGGAAGAGCAGAGTGGAAAAGCTGATTATGTTGAGGAGTAGAGGAAGGCAGACAGAGAGCAGACAGGTAGGCAGAAGTTGGGAAGTTAAAGGGAAAGTGGGAAGGACCTTGGAATGGGGAAGCCAAGGCCAGGCTGAGCAGGGGAGGGGGCTGAGTGAGCAACAATTTGGACCCAGAGCAGGCAAAGGAAGACTCTGATGAGGAAGGCTGCTCACAAGGAGCTGCATGCAAGAGGAAAGCATTTGGAACATATCTTAGCTAAGGGACCAGCAGGAAATGGGGAAAGGTATGAAGAAGGCAACTTACACAGCCTTTAAACTGTTCCCACAGTTACAGAGCACCCAAGTGCTAGATCTAAGAGAAATACATCACAGAAGATACTGTCAACAGGAGAGTGTAGAGATGAATGTTTCTGTCCAATGGCAGCCCTGCACAACACGGTGACTGCACCTAAAGTCAACCTCTCCTAAAGGACAGTCTCCACATCTAAGAAAATGAGGACGAGGAGAGAAAATGAAGCATGCCAAAGACCAAGTGCCCAGTTTCTGTCCTGTGTACCCAAGCCTGCCACAGCTTCCCACAGAGTCTCCACATCTACAGTGAACCTTAGTAACTGTGTTACTCTCAATCACCCCCTCAACACTGTTTCTGTATAAATTATCTGGAAAAAACTAGTTTGCCGCCAACCCCAGACCCCATAAAGTGTCCATAGAGAACACTGGAGAACATAGCAATGGTACCAAAATAATAGATGATACTTTATGGAAAACAGACCATATTTATCAAGCATACTCTGTGCCAGGCTCTGTTCTAAGAATCTCATTTAATCAACTTGTTTAATCGTCACACAAATCACACGAAGCAGCTACTACTATTGCCATTTTCCAGATGAGAAAAATGAGATCCAGGGAGAGCAACGCCATTGAGCAATGCGTCGGAGGACAGTCTGACTCCAAGCGTCGGCTCTTAATGGCCAAACTAGCTTGTTAGATTTGCACATACCTTACAACTTACAAAGCCCTTAGAATGGACACAGATGTTATCTGGTCCTCGCAATAATGCTTCACAGTAAGGAACGTCTTTGTCTCCCTCGTACAAGTAGGGAAACTGAGGCTCAGAGACATCACTGATATTGATCAATAGCACTAGTACCAAGGAAGGACTGAAATCCATAGCTCCTCTCTCCTGAAACGCCACACCATCTCTCACTTCTGCTATTGGCGAGGACTGTGTTTGCATCTACACAGATAGGCAGGAGGATTCAAAACTGCACTGAGGGTTTCTTGGGTTTGGCATGAAGGTCTCGATACCTGAAAACATCACATTATCCCCAACTTGAAATGTGATTTCATACGGCCCCAATGTCAGGGAGTATCCAGGGAAAGGACACAGGATGAGAAGATACTGAGCAAGGTTTCAGGGACCCGAGCCGACCCAAAGATGAACCTCGCTTGGGGGGCCGGCGCCCGTCACCATCAGAAGGGCCCTGCTGCGGCAGAAGAGTGACCAAAATGCCCCACAGGGTTGCCGAGACAGCTCAGAGAGGAGCCCTGGTCCAGACCCTCCCCCGGAGCCCTCTATTGTGCCTTCTTTCTGGTTAACGCCTCTCTCGTCTTCATGCCATCTCTCCCCACCCTTCCCTTGCCGGGCCCACGGTGCCAAATGTTGTAACTGAACCTCTGGCTGCCGCTAGAACATTTGTCTCATTTCTCCATTACCCCAGAAGCAAATCAATTCTTTCGGGTCCTCTGACGGTTTCTAGTAGCCTGGGCATTGCAGCCCTGGCTCAGGTTACCCACCAACTCATCATCCTCCCATTACACGCTTCGCACAGAACCACATTTGCTTCCGATCCGCAGTGATCGCCCCCGCCCCCCTCTTTAACTGCAGTCCAATATTGCTGACACGGTTAGGAATCGGAAGTAATGGCTATTGCGGCCAACTCCCCGAGAAGCAGAAGCTCGGGGCAGGGACGGGGAAACCCAAAAGGTCTCTCCCCTCTTAGCTACATCACGGTTCCCGGGCGGCCCTGCTGGCCAGAGGGCAGCTGCGCGCAGCCAGGCGTCTCAGAGCTGCTACCTCTTGCCTCCTGCAGCAGCCGCGGCTGCTATAGAAACACCAGCGGTACACACGGGGCTGAAATGAAACACCCGTGCTGGACTGAGACCCTGCCGGGATCCGCCTGCCGCCTCGGTCGCCATGGCAACGCGCCCGGGAGCGCGGCTCGGGGATACTCA
>NW_022900948.1:26493252-26525354 GCF_012274545.1 Fukomys damarensis | reverse complement strand
CTGCCCCCTGTGGGCCGGCCGCGGGCTCCCGAACGCCATTGTGCCTGCGCAGCGGGCACCCGTCTGAGTTGCCCTGGAAAGTCCTGCTCCGCTGCGGCAAGTTAATGCGGTGTGTCCTCCCCACTTTGGCGACCCCGTGCCCTTCTCCGTGTCACTCCATAATCTGCATATTCCCGCCTTCCGGGGAGATTTTGTCCAGCTTTACTTTCACTGGTCTGGTTTTGTTTTGTTTTTTAACAATAGTTACATTAAATATGGTTTCCCAAATTATCGCAGCCCCATCCCATAGTAATAAGTCCCTCTGGGGCATGTACTCCCTCCGCCACCCCCTCTGAGAATCCCCACTAAAAGGCTTCAGGTGAAAACCTGGCTCCGCCCAGGTGCCCACCGTTGCTGTAACGAAGGAAGAGGAGATAGGAAGAGCCCCAGGCTTTCCTTGCATCTGACTGCCCCGTCCCTCTGAGCGTGGGATTCGCCAGATGCTGAGGACAGGGCGCAACGCCCAGGCATGGCCACCAGAGTCTGTGCCTTAGTGGCGTTCAAAGGAGAAATAGGAAAGACGACACATACATAGGAGAACAATGAAGGCTGAAAATACTGCGATAAACATTAAGTAGTAAAAATCCTGTTCGTCGTAGGTGTTCTAAAGTTGACCTGTGATGATCACAGGAGTGCGATTAACCTAAGAATTGTTGATTTGTACATTCTGGGTGAATTTCATAGCAAACGACTTAGATATTTAAAAAGCTGTCTTTGAAAAATGCTCCAATGGAGAACAAACAGGGAGTGGACCTATGTGGTAGACGCTCAGGAAAGACCTCCCTGCCTGCTGGCCTGCAGGGAAGAGGCCTGTCACATGCAGACAGCGGGGAGGTGCTCTGGACAGTGGTCTGCGCCTGGCCCTAGGTGGAAAAGAGGGACATATGTCTAAGCACCCAGGAGTCCGGTGCAGAAGGTTCTGAGTGAATTTACCACTCCACAAAGTCAAACTCAGGAAAGGTTCATGAATTTATAGCTAGAGATTCTTGGTCAAGTCCAGGTTTCCCTTTTCAGAGTCTAGTGTGAATGTGACTGTCCTCAAACCCTTCCTCCATCCGTGCTCCCTTCAGCCACCATCTTACTTTACTGTCCCCTGCATTGGCATACCTCTTGAGAAGGTTGTCCAGACTCACCGCATCCTCCCCGGATTCCTGTGTAAACAATGGAGGAGTAAGATGTGGTTTTGTATCTCTTAAGAGTTCTGAGATCAGCAGTCCCAGGCTAGGTTAGCAATCCTATCCCTCAAACAGCTCAGAGACCTAATCTCCTGCAAAATGTTGCTTTGTCATATGTGATGTCCTTTCTTAAAGTCATTTCATGATCCCAGGTGGCCTCTTCAGCTCCAGCCATCATGTCTACATTCCAGGCAGCCCAAAGTACAAGAAACAAAGAAGGGGCAAAGGATGTGTGCCAGTTTGCCAGATACCTGCTCAAGAAGGTTTGTGGGAGCTGCCACAGGACATTTTCTCTTCTGTCTCTGTTATTATTTAGATTTAAAATATTCCCCAGGGCCAGGGGTTTAGCTCAGTGGTTCCAGCGCCTGCCTCACAAGCACAAGGACCTGAGTCTGATCACCGGTACCAAAAAAATTAATAAATAAAATATTCCCCCCAAAGTCTTATGTCTTTAGAGGTGGGGCTTTGGGAAGGGGATTTAATTATGGGAGCACTAGCCTCATGAGTAGATTAATACATTGATGACTTTGTAGCTGACAGCCCTGTTAGGAGTAGATCCTGGTGGAAAGAGCTGGATCACTGGGGGCATAACTAGAAGGTGTATATTCTTTTCGCTATCTCTGTCCATGTCTCTGTCTCTCTGTGTCTGTCTGTCTCTATCTCTGTCTCTTTGCCTCCCTTTCTCTCCCTCTCCCTCTCCCTACCTCCCTTTCTGTGTGTGTTTGTGTGTGTGTGTGTGTGTGTGTATTTCTCTCTCTATCCTTCCTAGCTATCATTAGTTCAGCAGCTTTTTTTTTTCCACCAGGCTCTTCTGCCTGCTATTTCTGCCCTGGAGCCAGCCAACCATCAACTGAAACCTCTGAAACCATAAGCCAAATAAACCTCTCCTCCTTTAATTGCAGATATGTCAGGTATTTTGTCCCAGTGATGAGAAGGCTAATTAATACAGTCTGTCCAGAATTCAGACACATTGCCAGGTTCAGTTTCCAAGGAGACTGGGCAAAGCAGACTTCACTCTTCCTGGTCATGAGCCTAGCCAAAAACTGGGGCGACTCCATTTCCATGAAAGAAGGAGAAACAAGCTTTGGGAAACAACCAGCAATTGTTGGTATACTCCTCAATCCTTAGCCTCCCCAATGCCACTGCCATTGCTGACCATAAAACCCCCAGTGCCACTTGTCATGTGCACATCTCAATCCTCTTCCTGTTTGATTTATAAGCAGTGTTTGGCATGTTCAGCATTTCTTTTGTTTCTGTTGTATTTTTACCTGAAGACAGGTTTATCAAGGTGTAATTTACACACAGTAGGATCTACCCTTTTAGCTCTACAGGATTAAGAGCTTAGATACATTCTAAACCATCAAGATATTACATTTCCATCACCCTAGAGGGTCCTTTAAGTTTGACAGTCAATTCATCCCTCATGCCTCCAGTCTCTGACAACCGTTCATCTGATTTCTTTCCCCAGATTTTATTTTTTTTCCAGAATGTCCTATACTTGGAACAAGGCATGACATATGTGACTTCACTCACTTTGCAGTGCCTTTGAGATGGATCTATGTTGTTATAAGTAGGCAATTCCTTCCCATTGCTGAGTATTCCATTGTACAAATGCACTGAAATTTTATCCTTTCCACCACTTGAAGTGTATCCAGGTTTTTTCCAGCTTGTGGTAATTAGAAATAAATCTCTAAACACTCACACCCAGTTCTTTGTGTGGACAAAGGTTTTCATTTCTTTTGGGCATATACCCAGAGTCACTCTTCCCACCTTGATACACTGTCTTCATGACAGCACAACACCACAGCTTTCTAGCCACCCTTCTCTGCTGTTTGTTTCTGAAATATTGGTGTTCTATGGCGTCACACCTGAGATCTAATCTCTCCTCACTGTACATACTCTTACTCTGAAAGTCCATCTCCTCTACAGGTTTATTTACCTACCATATGATATTTGCTTTCAAAAACCAAGTCTGTAGCCCAGATCACTCTCCTCAACTTGGAGAGTGAATATCCAAGTGCACCGTACACCTTCACAAACACTTTAAACCTAGTGTCCAAAATGCTTTCATCGTTTTACCCATAAGCCTCTCCTATTAACCTGCCTTCCTATCCCAGTAACAGAAAGGGCAGAAGCTTCCACGGAAACCTGGGCCTTCGCCTTGATGATTTGCCCTCCCTACCTCCTCTCCAATCAGTACTCATCCCAGCTTCCTTCTGAGCAGCCACTGAGCCCATTTACTTCTTTCCAGTCCTGCTGCCACTGCTAAAACACATTCTCACTTGGCCTCCTTGCCTCCAGTCACGTTTTCTTTCAATCTTTCATAGACATCAATTTAATGACTCCTCGCCTAACACCCTTCCAAGAAGCTGGGTTTACAAGTGTACACCACCCATGCCCAGCTCTGGCTTACTCTTCACTAGTGTTGTGATCTTGGGCCCATTACTTAAGTCTCAGGTTCTTTCACCTACAGTACCTTTCTTTAAAAATTATTTTGAAAATTATGTGCAATATCTAGGACAGAATCTGGTATGTAGTAGACAATAAACATAGCTTTCACAGGATCTCTGTTCTCATATGAAACAAACACAGCTCTAGATATGACTAGACGCAGCGCTTAGTGTGTTTGGTTCAGTGGTTTTCTGCTTTACTGGAAATAGAAACATACAATTAGAAGAGGCTGGAGATAAACAGGAAAAGTGTTTCAGACAGTAATAGCTACAGAAAAGGGAAAAAGTGTGAAAATTGACACAGGGCAGCTCACAACAGTGTCAATTGGGGATCACTCAGTGGAGAAACACACAGCCCTATTATCACAGGGTACCAAAGCTCAGCACCATGCAGCTAGGACTAAATACATTTTCAAAATGTCCCATTCAGGTTAGGCTTTTCATGTTTACATTCTTTTATTTATGTATATATTTATTTATTGGTACCAGGGATCGAACTCAGGATCTTGCGCTTGCGAGGCGGGTGGCAGAAGCACTGAGTTAAATCCCTGATCCTCATGTTTATATTCTTGTGAGGCTATATTACTTGGAAAATAAGTTCACATGGCACTGCATCCCTTGTCAGTGCTGGACAAATGGAGATAATACTATTAAATGTCTAACTGAAGATGAAGGGAATAAAAACAAGTATAATCCTTGTCAAGTTCAAAGTGCTATTCTAATATGTTAACAAGCCACAGTCAAACCATGAGATTGATAATTAAAACATAAAAATAGGTCCTGTCTTCTTATTTCTTTCACTTGGTGCTATTGGATTTTAAATGTACTCCTTGAATAAGAACTGTGAAGTCCAACAAAGCTTTCTGTACTGTCTATATTTTACATCCTACTCTGCTTTACTTTTTTATTCTTCCTTATGGGTAATGTTAATGTCAAAGACATGTAGTAAAGAAACATTTCTGATAGAAACTAGGTATTTGTCCATCTAGAACTGTGTATGTGTAGGCTGGGATACGTAGGTATAATTAAACAATTTACTGAGTTTTGTCGAGCCATAGATTTCCATTTGGCTTCCAGAGCTGGAATTCATATCATGCAGTCACTATTGGCTTTCCCATCTCAATCTTCTACTGTGACTAAATTCTCTCTGAAATAGATCACTTCCAATACTGGCTTGTAATTTCTGTTGACTCTGGGTAAGAGTAGCCCATAGATTGGGACAGGAAGGATGTCAGCAAATGCAAATACATTCTTTTCCTCAGTTAAACATGGCCAAAATGTATCTCTCTTCTTTGTAGTCTTTCTATTGATTTCTCCCTACATATTAAGAGGTTGCTCAGACAAGGCACTAACATCACTGACTTCTGACTCATGCACGATTCTTGAAATCACAGTCTGTTGACCCTGGGACAGATCCTGGGCTTTATCTAGTGTAATACCCAACACAAATTTCCACAACTGACCTAGAATCATCCTGCTTGCTGAAGTACATTTATTGGGTTTTTTTTTTCCCTAGTTGAGAAGGCTGAAAAGATCTATTTGTTGTTTGTTTTTAGAATCCTCTTACCCACAAAATGACGTATGTGTTCAGAACAGCCCATGATTATGTGTGTACAGATGTAGCAAGAACATTTATTTCACCACTGCCAAGTCTGACCTATGATGGGAGATGAACAATGACCTCTCAGAGACAATCCAGTGACACCATGGACTCATCCAGGGGACAATGCCAAGGATAATGGCTCCCCTTAGCCACACATTAGGGAGAAGCCCATACAATGCTACCGAGATATGCTGCACATTGGTTAAGCTATGACTCGAAAAAGGCCTTGGTGATATTTAATATAAGACTATTAACACTTAATGTAACCCTATCATTCTGCTGTGCTGGATGAAGCTAAAGAAGCTTTTTCGGTGTTATCTTTATAAGGAAGCTTACATGCATCATAATTAAATACTTTCATCTCTGGTACAATATTAAACATCAATAATAGAAGTAACCACAGTTAAAATGGACCTCGTTTGTTTTTGTTTTTGGAGTTTGAGGAGGATCATAGGAAAAATTAAAAACCATTTCTCCCTCTGAGAGTTGGAAACTTGGATTTATCCTCAAGGCAAATATTATTTTGCCCTAGGAAAAATGTGAATGGAGCATCTTGCATAAACGTAATCAAGTGCCCACTAGAATTTAAGCCCTGTGGGGTGGGGGTTTATTTTTCTATTTTGTTCATTCATTTGTCCTCTACAACAGTACCTAGCACATAAAACTTTCAATAGATACTTGTTAAATAAATAATAATTCCTCTTAAGCAAGACCCCAAGAAATAGTACCTTTTTTGCTTTATCTTCAATCAGATCAAAGTTTTTACTTTGATATTTCCCATAGAAATATTTTATTTTATTCATTACCTACCCTATGCCTGAGTGGTACTATTTATGTGTATGTATATGTTAGTATTTAAAGGGAAAAGAAAGTGTGCCATTCTATTGTCTTTTGATGCTGAAGAAGTTATAAAAAAGAACTACTCTATGCTTGATCTAAATTGTCAGTGTTGACCCTCTGGTATCAATACTCAATATAACTTGCTCGTGGATATGTATTTGGGACCAAGCATCACATTTGATATCTTTCAAGGATCAGTAGGATAAAAATCATATCCTTCAGGGTAAGCCAGGGTTTCCAGGGAAGGGAATAGATAATTTCATGCTCATTCTTCCTTGGGATGAGTCAGTTTTGGAACGGAAAATCTGAACTGCAGAGAGAAGGTAACATTAGCACAGTTAACAAAAAACATTGTAAGGTCTTTGGTATGAACTTGCATTACAATGATGCATAAGTATACGGTTCTGCCTAAGGATCTCAGACCTTAGTAGAGGAAAGTCATATGATACTGTCTTAGATACTTCTCTCTTGTTGCTGAAACAAAATCCCTGACACTCAAAGTTAAAGAGGAAAAAGTTTATTTAGCTCACAGTTTGTATAGGTTTCAGTCCATAATTGACTGGCTCTGAAGCAAGGTGGCATGGTAGACAAGCACTGCGGAAGAGAAACAAGTCAGAGTGGGCAGAAGGTAGCAAAACAAGCATGGCCCAGCAACAGCTCTGTCTATCTCTCGTGTCTTATCCATGCTACTTAGGGCAGGTAGCATTCACACTCTTAATCCTAGCGCCCTTAAGCCTAGAATTGAACCACGAATCAATCCCAGTGTCACACACTGTAGTTCCAGCCACCTCTGAAAAAGTCCCCCCATCACTGCATGAAGCTTTGGGGGAACATCTAAACACAAGCCATAACAGATACCAATATTAAAACAATGGGTTTTTCTTTTTCCTCACTGAGTTTATTGGTACATTTTAGGTAGACAGTACAGTTACATTCTTCATTGGGATCTTGTACCTTTACATGACAGGTCTTGGTTCCCTTTTTCCCCCATACCCCTGCCTTCCCTTCACCCCCTCTCTTCCCTATTTACAAAACTTTATTTCCATTTTTTCTTTTTCTCATATTTTTTTATTTTCCCTTATTTCCTTTCCCCTACCCTTCTCACTTCCCCTATACCTTTAGCCCTTTTCCTCCTATTACATGTGTTATAAGTGATGACAAAGGGGAAAGTGAGTAAAAAATAGGAAAAGCTTGCTGGAGGAGTGGGTTCCTAAACTATATGTTTAAGGATGAGTAACACATAGGCAGAAATGAATACGTGTGTCCATGTGCCCCTGTGTGTGCCTGTATGTCCAAGAATCGGGGGTAGGGAAGTAGCAGTAAGGATATTCTATAGGAGGAGAGACCAGCAGAATCCAAGATGGAGAACAAGAATCAGTAGGATGAGGTCCACATATTTCTGGCATTTGCTTAGCAGCGCGGGACAAGGATCACAGTGTTGTTCACTTCCAGCAGCACTATTTACACACATGACAATGTGATGGGGGTCACTGGACTGTGTAACGTAGCTGACCTGAAAGGAGTAAAGATAAGAATGGAGATGTAGTTGAAGATGAGACAAGGAGGCCTCGAATCCAGAACTTAACTGAGAACAGATATAGGTGGCAAGTGCAACAACCGCCTTCATTTCCAATCACAAGCAGGCCACCTTGTTTGGAGACACTTACAGTCTCTCTTAGTTCATAATTTCTGCCTGAAAATATGTAGAACAAATGGAATCATGTTTCCTGAGTCACATAACAGATTTTATCTATCATTGTAATTTATGTTCTATCATGTTTCAAATAGTTCAGATGTTCTCCCCTCTGGGAAATTGGTACAGTATCTTGTGATGTGGGGAAGGTGTAATCTGGAGATTGGAGTCATGATATGCCCCACTGGAGCTTTGGCCATGGCTTTAATGTCGTGTTGGCAAGGCCCTGGCATATAGTATAGATGATGGCTTTTAGGGTGAACGAGACTAGAGGCAGGAAAGCTGGTTACAAGGCTGTTGCGATGGTTTAGACAAACAGCAAGAAGGTCCTCAGTCAGGGTGATAAGAATTGGCAGGGAAAGGAACGAGGGTCAAGCAATATGCTGAGACTCACAATGTGTGGGTAAGAGAAAGGCACCCAGCCCGATTCTCACACTCAAATGACTCAGTGTAAGGTGATAGCACCAACTGAGCTGGGGCTTTCAAGAAAAGCCAACAGGTGCCTCTAGAGGATTCTGACTTCAACAAATAAACAGCATGTCAACATTATTCCTCTCTGGACTGGGATCACCTTGTGTTCTGTGTGTGACCTAGCAAACAATTAAACTGCTTACAGCACAACTGGGTGGTGGCCAGGGCATAAGGATGAGTTTTGAAATCGACTAAACTTGATTTCCTACAGTGTGCCTTTCTAGATAGCTAGAAGAGTGTAGAGTCAGAAGGCTCAAGCGGAAATAATTATTGCAATTTAGAAATTGCAATTTTGGCTACATGTCAATCAAAATAACTAGGGAAATGACTTCCAACAAGAAATCATTTGGCTTTGAGACAGCAAACTTGTCATCCCTAGAAAGATCAGTAAATTAGGATGAATATTCTCCTAGAAAGATCTAGAATGATCAGTAAATTTAGCTGAGTATTCTATCAGGGGCTAATTCTCTCCAAACATTTTAAATGTTGTCCTTTGAACCAAATGAGCTACCCAAACTTTCCCTCCTATCACACTTTCCAGTTTCCCACATTCATTAACATGCCCCGAATTCCTTTTTGCACTGATACCATCTTAAGATTCCTGCTTTCAATGCCCATGTGAACGCTTATGCAAGTCCTTGCTTCAAAGTTTCTTGACCTCCCCAGTCTGATTCCATTCTATCCAACTCCTCCCGTCAGATTCCATGTCCACATGCCAAATAGGAACATGACCTATTTTTAAGGACAGGATGAATACTGATCTTGTTTTACCTTCTCAAGTTTCTACTATCTGTGAATCCACATTTTTTTGCATCCACCTCTCCCCCTTCCATTCCTATAGATTTACTGCAGCATGAAAGTGGCAGGTGTGCTTCTGGGTTGAGGAGCAAAGCTTAAGGAAGGACACAGTGGTGATCACCATATTCCTCTTGCTGTTTCCCTGGTAGCCATGCTTAATGTGTGATCAGTCCCAGGAGGCACATGCTTGGGGAGCAGAGGAGCAGGAAAATAAGGAGTAAGGGCAATCACTCTCTTTGTTCCACAGGCCCAGTATTCTTGCTACTGGATTCTTCAGACTATTCAGGGGAAATGGAAATACTATGCTACCAACATTTGCACAATGAGCCTGGCACAAGTGTAGACCTGGACAGTGAGCCTGAGCTGGTAAGAAGGTCCAAGTCAGAGTCGGGCTGAGGTCGTGTGGCCTGCAGAGTGTGTCTGTGTTAAACATTTTGAAATTGGACAGTTTTGTCCCTTTGCTACCCTTGGTGCCATTTTCTCAGATCTGATTCCACACTGGTCTAGCTGTTAGCCCAGCGTAGTTGTAGGTGAGTTCTGCAAGCTCAGCATACAGATGCCAACGAGTATTGTTGTAAACAAGTAAAGTTAGCTAAATAGAGAGAGAGAATAGGGAGTGGTGAGGACTGTGACCAACCCAGAGCTACTATATCATCTAAAGGGATAACCAAATACCCAGCCATTTACCACCATGTTGAAATATAGACAGATCTGGTAAATTCAGATCCTCCGAATTTTCTCTGGAAAAAAAGGCTGTGTGTGTGTGTGTGTGTGTGTGTGTGTGTGTGTGTGTGTGTGTGTGTAAAGCCTCTTCCAAGGAAATGATAAGTAACAACAACAACAGCAACAAAATACCCTGTGGATCAGAGGGCAGTATTTGACTTACAACCTAGGGATCAGCTATAACGGGTTTGGATTTCACAAGCCAAGAATATGGCACAGATATCCTACACAATCACCCATGCATTCCACCAGCTATTTAGTGATGGGTTCCAGTCAGATAGCAAGGGATCCAAGCATCCTTAAAGCCTGTAGTTGTGGGGTAGTTGCAGGTGTTTCACGTACAAGTTTGCTCAGTGAAATCATGTGCTCTGGGCTATGTCAGGACAGGCCACTTCCTGGGCCACCAGCCAATGAGTGGACAGAAAGGAAGTAGAGGTGCTTGTCACAGCACTCAGGTGCAGCAGCCCTGTGGCTTCCTGCACCCCAGGGTGATGAGTGGCTCAAAGACTGCTCTGGAGCTGCAGATGTGACATAGGAGATGGAAGTCAGGTGCCTATCTGTCCCCACTGTCAGATTCTCTGCTCAAGGCAGCACCTCTGCCTCCACAGCTGACCTTGAAGCCTCACAAACCAGACACCAGCCAATTCTCTGGACCCCCTACCTTGACAGGTGGTTCTGGTTAACAGTACAGATCATTTTCTCCTGGGCACTCCTTAGCTTGAATGAAAACCTTTCTTTGCCAGCATCTTATGCAACTCACACAGATTAACTGAGCTACATGTATTTGCCTCAACAATACAAATAACTGCTTCCCTTTTCATTTTTCATATTCATGACCACCACTTTCATAGCAATCCTACACTAAATAGTAACAAACATATTTGAGAGGTTAAAACAAAAGCAGTGAGCAGAGCACAAGTTGGTTCTGAGAAGGGAAGTTTATCTCCAGAAGTTTATCTCTGGGCCTCGCAATGCCCCATGGAGATTCATATTTTCATGGAGGGCCCTTTTAGGTCCGAGAATGTTTTAAAGCTCCCTTTCTCATCCAATGAATCTCTGATATGCAAACGAGAGACACTATGACTAGCCTCAGGAAAATACTTTGGCACTGGGAATTCTTTCAAAGAGTATCACTTTTAAAAAATTGAATATTAAAGTTACAATCCAAAGCAGCAGATTGATCAGATCAAATATAACCTTGTGCAAATCATAGGAGTCTGCCTTCTAAATAAAATGCTAATTTCTTTTCAGAATAGTTCTGGGCTTTGTCTTTCTGTGTGATGAAGCAAAAATGTTCTAGAATGTGCTCTGCTTCTATACCATGTGCCTTTGCGCTCTTGTAAACAGGAAAGAAGGCTCCTGCCCTGGTCAGCATTGCAGCCAGGTCACAAACCCAAGTAAAAGCAGACTGCAAAACTGAAGCAGGGGTGAGGAGAGGACGTGAGATTTAGCAATGATCTGAGGTCAGAACCAGCAAACTTGAGGAGGCAAAAGGTGAGAAAACCAGGAAACTCAAGGGAAAGGTTTAATCTTGGCAGTGGTAAGATTGGAGAACAATGAGGTGGAGCATGATTGGGTCAGGAGACTCATGGGTGCTCCCGGAAGCATTTCATAAGTGAGAGAACAGAGTTTTCAGGGGTGCATTGTGTTCTTAGTATTAGAACTCAGTGTAAACTCCACTGGAAATCTGGGTCGTTTTGATTTTAACATACCTGTGGCACTTGCTACCTTGACAGAATCCTGCAGTCTGTAGGGACAGTGGATACTTGTTTGTCTATTAGTTATTTGGGACATTTAATTTAGGCTTTAAACTTTTAACTGAGATTTTTCTTCAGATGTTAAAGTGTTTCTCATAAGTGATTAACTTTTCTCTTTTATTTTTCCACCATGTCAAAGTCACCACCAACCCTAAAGATGTGGTCCCTATCAGTACAGATACTCTTGAACCCTTGGGGAGGGTGGTTATTTGAGTAGAATGAGCTGGAAGTAACAGAATACAGGCCAAGAATATGTCAAAGTCATATTGTTTCAAAACAAAATACATTTTAACTAGTGTTAATATAGGAAGCGTTATCAAATAATGTCACAGTAGAATTACCACCAGGGCTTAACATCAGTCCAGTCCAGGTGAAGACGGTAAAATGGATGGGAGAACAGTTACAGATTGAAAGATTGAACAGTGAAATACATACTTAGTGGATAAATGGAAGTCAGTTTCTTCAGTATCAGAGAAGGGCATAATACATATAAAAAAGAAAAAAAACCGGAATTAAGTTTGTGATGTTGGGTTGAAACTAGAAATGTGAGTGTTAACATGTGGCTTGCAAGATACATATAGATATCTATGTATGCAGATGTGTAGATACCTATGTGTGTATGATATATAATTTACATACTTACGGGCATGTATGTGTGTGTAATATACTAGCTATATTGTCTGGTTCTATCCATGAAGACATGGTTTGGGATCAGAAATACCCCAGTACAAATTAGAACATTTAGCCCCCAAATATGGGTTTCTGAATATTGTTCTGTACTAAAGGGAACTAAAGCTCCTTGGAGAAATAATTTATGCCTAAAACAACTTGTGTCAGAAATCTACAAAGTACTCCAAGATGATAAAACATATCAAAAGGACAAAAGAGACAACTCGAACTGATTTGATCTCAGGGGCCCGATTAGGAGCAATAGAAATGATGGTAGAATAGATTATAATGCATTAATAAAATAGGAGTGAATTAGGGGGAGGAAAGGAAGGGAAAAGAGAGAGGGAGAGGGAGAAGCTGAGGGAGAGGGAGGTGCACCTTGTGATTCCAGATCCTTTTCTTATAAAGAGCATTGTGAAGAAAGATGAATGCAGTTCAAGGACTATATGGTAATAATACATCGAGGTTAATTTCCCAGTTTTGATGGTCACGTTGTGTTTTACGGAAGAATGGCTTTGTTTATAGGAAATATTGTACATACTAGTCAAACTGATAGACCATCAGATTGGCAAATTACTCTCAGATGCCTCAGGAAATGAAAGATCTTTGTAGTATTTCCAAGTTTGTATATGTTTGTGATTGTTTCATCTATGTAATATACGTCTATAAATATATACACACATTATATACTATATATACTATAGTATATAATAATATATATATTATATGTAATATTATATATTATAACAATATAATATTATATAATATAATATAGTATATATAAATATATATAGTATATAATGGTATAACAAAATAATTTTATTTACATAAGATCATGGAAATGTTTTGTATGTTTATAAAGGAAATTGTTACAATTAAGAGAGTTAATTATAGGGCTGGGGATTTAGCTCAGTGGTTCTGCTGCCTGCCTTGCATGCGCAAGGACCCAAGATCGAACCCTGGTATCCCCCCAACAAAGTGAATAAATTATATATACAGTGTACATGCATGAAAATGTATATGTATATTATGTGCAGGTACTGTTGCATACATATATAAAGTGAATGTGTTATACACACGTGTGTATATGTGACTTGCCACCTTAACAAACTATAACGATTCCCTTGGTAAATAGACAAACATACCCACAGTCTTGTATCTATATAAATATTATGTAAAGTGCCAGAATAATACTTATTCCAAAATAATCTCAGCATTTTTATTAATTCCTGTATTTAACAAAGATATTAACTTTTTTCTCCACACCCATAAATCCTGGAAAGAGAAAGCTGGAATTAGATACCTGTTCTTTCCATGGTAACATCATACATCTCTTCAAACAAAGAATCTATCTCTTATCTTTTATAATTTAATTTAGTCAAATGCATACTTTGTGATTTCATAGTATTAATAAAGTGCTTTTAATTTACCCAACCAGTTAACCCAATAGGTAGGATTTAGGAAATTCAAGCTAATAAGATTTTTCATGAAAAAAAAAATTTATCCAAGACTGACATAGAAGAAAGATTAATTTTAAACAAATTCATTATTAAATTAATCTAATTTTCAGTCATATTGATTATGAATATTAGAACAGTGTCTCTGATGTCTTTATATTATCATATATTAAAACATCTAATATATTTAAGGCCAAATTTTTGCATTTTATTTTCTAACCTACTAACTAAGTCCATTAATAAAACTTAACTTCTATCTTTTTCTCACTATGGTATACTTTAGCAAGAAAATTTACCCATACAGTCAAGTAATTTAAGTCACATGTAGAATTTTTAATTTAACTAACATGGTGAATGTTTAAAACTTTTTAAAATTATTATAGTAAAAGGCACATTGCCACGAATCCCCTGAAAAACACTGCCTCTCACTTGACACACACTTATCCTATTATTCTTGTCCCTTTCTGAAGCAGTTCTGGAAGTACTGTTTCTGTGTAGGTGCGACAAAAAACACGGTGAATGCTGCTGCCAAGTGCCACGCAAAATGGAAAGGGGACTGAGTCGGAGATGTTGAGGGGATGTAAGAAGAACTAAGATGTGTTATGTACATGCACCAACTCCCCACAATGACTGTATGTATTACCTACTTCACACATGCACTAACTGGAAACTTTTTTAGACATTATGGTGTGTCTCCATTCACTTTATCCACTGGATTGGGTATGATGTGACTTCTCCAAAGTCAAAAGTAACCATAAGGCCGGGCATTTGGCTCAGTGCTTCTGCCACCTGCCTTGCAAGCACAAGGTCCTGAGTTCGATCCCTGGTACAGAGACAGAGAGAGAGAGAGAGAGAGAGAGAGAGAGAGAGAGAGAGGGAGAGAGACTCTGAGCTAAAAGTAACTATAAAAGGTAAATAATTCGAATTGGTTCAGGATATCAAGGAAGCCATAACTGCCTAACTAAAGACAGGAAAGAGGACTGCTAGAGCTGCTTTAGAAAGTGACAAGAATGACAGGATAAAGGTGTCCAAAGCAAGGGAGAGTATTCTGAGAGAAATTAATGACAATGTATCTTTTGCTATAATCATCTTTTATTTAAATACACACCGTATTTTTATCATACCTTACATATTTTATAAGCACTTAATATTTTTATATTGTTTATAAAATCTAACTTGAAAAATGTCCTTGCTCCATTAGGTTTCATTAGATCTCATAATCTAATGTATTAACTCTTTCCAAAGGTATCCAAAATATATCTATTTATTTGCTCAAAGCCTTTTCAATATTTATAAGCAGAATTTTTATCGAATGTTACATAAATTAGAGGAGCTCAAATAAGAAAAATTGCAGGTAGAAATCTAGATACCCAGATTAAGAACACTGATCATATGTAACATTGATCATAGTTGATAATATATAATTAAAGATGTGTAATTAATCATCATTTTCTCTTTTGGGAAAGTGTTGCTAAATCTACATGCTTTTGTGGTTTCCTCTTAAATTTACCAAGATAGTCTTTTCTCTCTTTCTCCTCTTATGTTCATATTTTTACAATAGGATTATCTTCTAACTTTAGCTCTATAAGACCTGAAAAGGGTAATTTTGGAATTATTCAACTCTTTTTAAAAATGAAGGAAATAATGGAATTCTTAGAATTCAGATTTTGTTTAATTTTTCAAGAATTTTAACTTCACAGATATTGACATTATTGGGTCCAAAATAAATGTGCATGAAAAATTACCAGATTTAAAAGAATAATAAAAAAAAAACTCTGGTCTTTAGAAACATAGAGGAACCCAAATTGACTCAAATCAAAGTACATGGACAATTCTATCGATAGTAAGAAAGGCCAAATATTTTTAACTCTGTGTTCTCAAGTGCAAGGAAAGATCAGAATCCTCAAGCACACAACGTTCAAACAGACTGATAGAAACCAGATTCCCTGTCAGCTGCCACTTGATAGCAAAGGCCCAATGATCTGGTCATAAAAATGAAAGCCCAGATTCCTTGGTTGCCACCTTCAGGCTTCTTGGTGACAGTGCCCTTATAGCAACTTCATATTAAGGAAGGAAGAAAGCAGACAGTAGCTTCCACATCATTGGCAGCTCCAATCCAGAAAGGCATTGAGCAAAGGCATTTGACAGGAAGCTTCCTGGGGTACATCCACCTTCAGTTTTGCCTCTTCCTTTTACTTTACCTGAAACCTAGTCTCTGAAAGCTGGAATCTCCTTGTAGTAATTATATACAGGAATATTCCATTTTTAAAAATTTAATACCAAAAATATAGGTGTATGGCTAAGAATAAAATATTGCAAAGATCTAAAAAGTAAAAGTAACAGTTTCCCACAATGAACTTGAACCCCTGTCCCTTAAAGATGAACAAATAATATGAATGGCATGAAGTCCATCTTCTGCTTCTTATTCTCATAAATATGTCATAGTATTTCATGAAAATAGTAAAACATTGCATCATAAAATATAACAAACATGTGTTCATACATATGCATGGGTATCTGATCATACAGTTTTGCATTATATTATATTATATTCTGCTCATTACCTTGTTCCTTACCCTTTTTTGTAGAGCATGGTTTTCCCACTTTAGAATTTTAGTTTTGTTTTCCCCAAGAGAGAACAGCAGTGGGTACTGAGGGTATGATTTAGAGACATAGATATAGAAGAGACATTGTTTGATTGTCCAAAGGTGGCATTATTTGTCTAGCTGTGAAAGGCTGCTGACTCTCATTCATAAAGTACAGGTGACTAGATTCTTGAATGAAAGAAAAGAAAGGAAGTAAATGAATGACCCTGAGATGGAGTGTACAAATGGCTGAATTAAGTAGCCAATTGGTTTAATTTCAGCTTTCCAGTTTCCCTCATTTAATACTCATTGTAATCATTCTACCTCTGTTCAAAAACATTGAGTAGATTGTGTTGTGTTGGTTTTTACATATCTGAAACAAATGAAGGAGGAAACAAATAGGAAATTCATCCCTTGATTATTTTTTCTGGTGGTTTATATGTGATCTGCTTACTTTGCTAAGCTCCGCCTGTTTTTAATAATGCTATGTAGATCTCCAGCATCTAAATTGTAAGAAATTCTCTGTCAAATTTAAGTAGGCCTATTTGGATCCCCTGAGTCAAAATATCTGGAAAAGGAGGCAGGTCATTTTCATTTTTCCAACCTTTCCCCAGAGAAAGACTACTACATATTATTAGTACTACATATTACTACATACTATTACCTATTTGAGAATCACCCCAATGCCTCCTAAAGCTCAGGGATCTATCAAGCAAGTCCTGTTTGCTTTTAAAGACTCTAACCACCCTGTCTAAGTTTTGTGTTCCTAATGTCCTCTCCCTTCTGCCTCTACCCCTCCAACCAGGTTACTAAAAGAGGAATTTGACATACTTGTGAATCTAAACCAATGCAGGCAGGCTCCTGATCATACCTGGGTCCTCAGAAGAACATACTAATTTAATTAGACTCAAGCATTGCCTTTGGCTCCCTATGTTCAGACACAGTAAATATTAATCCCATATCAGATCATGAAGATGAGAGGGTAAAGCAGTGTGCAGACACCTTTATAAGCACTAAGAAGAAAGGTCATGCAAGACAGGGAGACAAGGATCAGTAAGAGCATCAACTTTGTCTTTGACATCTTGTCACTGAACATTGGTAGCACTTGAGTGAGTACAAGGTGAATGTATGAATAGGTGTTTTAATGAACGTCCTTAACACTTTGGTGACCAAAACAAATACCAACAATTGTTTTAATCCCTGAGATGACTTTTCACTTGAAAAAAATTGCAGGTGTTTCATACTTTTCATCAGTTAAAACATCATTTTAAACTACAGAAAAGACTGGTGGGAACAGATTCAATAAGTTTTAAAAAATTCCAGAGGCTAGGACTGGAATTGCCTGGAAATGATTTGCCATGAAGACAACTCAAGGGAACAGCTCTGGAGCTGTATGGGTGTCTGACTCAGAGTCTCACAAGCTTAAAAGAACGATAAAACTGAGAAAGCCAAGGTCAGAAAGCTGCCCTGAGCAGACACAATACTGTCACCAACTCAATGCTACTCTGCCCAACCCTGGGGAATCTGGGCTCTTCCCAAGTTCCAGTTTGACCAGATATTCCCCCCTTTAGATCAGTGACGTACAGGGGAACGAAAATGAAACTGATCGTTGCAAAGAGAATGGAAAATAAGATTGCATGGGAAAGATGAACAAATAAACTGAAATATATAACCATAACATGCAAACACAAAACCATACATTTGCCACCGGAATATAAGATTTTCTTGAAGGATATAATTTGCCTGCCACAAGTATCCACAAATATTTTCAACACTAAGGAATATGCAGCATTCTTTGCAGAAAGGGATATTCCTGTGGCTCCCTTAACTGGGGGCACTATCTTTGTAGCAGGCTCACTCTACGACGACGAGCCCAGTAATCTCTGCCTCCTGCCATTCACTCCCTTGTACGATCCTCTCCCCTTGAATGTGGACCAGCCAGCAGAACACAGTAGAGGAGGTGGGATGGGACAAAGTGGCAGTCTCCATCTTCCAGCTGATCGTTTATTGCTTTCTTGGTTTGCATCCTTTTATATGGTAAGTGGCCATGTTAGAAAGGCCCACATGGCAGGTGGCTTCCAGCCAAAGCCCAGAAGGATCTGAAGCCTTCAATCAGACAGTTCTCTGGGACCTGAACTCTGCCAACCACCTGAATGGATTTAGAAGCAGGCCTCACAGTTAAATATTCAGATGAGACCACAACCCTGACTGACAACTCAGGGCAGGCTTCTAGGGAACCTAAAGTAGATGGTTCAGCCAAGTGGTCCCAGATTTTTATTCAAAGAAACTATGGGTAGTAAATGTGTGCTATTTTAAGCTACTAAGTTAGTGGTGATTTATCATACTGCAATAGATAAGTAGTACAATTCTGAACCAAACTCAGATACCCAGGAGGGAATGTCTGGTTCTCAAATTTGGGAACAATGGTTCTTACTGCCCTTGGCTTTGGTGGAGTCTATGAAACAACATACAAGCTATCTGTATCCAGCACCCTTGTGACAACCTCTGCAACCACAGAGGGGCTTAGAGTGGTGTCTAAGAAGAGCCCTTTTTCTGCCTACGGAAAAATATTTACAGCTTTGTTACAAATGGCAACAGATCTTGGCTTGGGTTCTGAAGTTCGCTGTAGGCCTCAGAGAAGAGGATTATAACACATCCTCATGTTCAGTCAAAAGCTTCAATTTTAAATAATCCCACATATAGCAAGTCTAAGCAAGGAACCTGCCATGCAAAATGAGCCATCATTTGCCTGAAACCAAAATCATTTTTATTTAGGATTAAGCCTATGTCAACACACACACACACACACACACACACACACACACACACACACTCACACAGACTTTAAGCTGTCTTTAAGCTGTCTTTGTGGGAGGATGGATTCATGGCACTCACCTTCTAATTGTGTCAGCTTCTTTTTAAATGTAGTGATGAATTGATTCAATTAGATGCAAGCCATATTTGTGGTTGGTATATCAACAATGTTATTTCTTCCCCCAGATCTCAAAATGTGCAATGACTGAAGACACTGCTTTTCTTTGCTGCCTTCCCTAGGCAGCTCTCTTGGCAGACTTCAGATAATTCTCAATGTGACATTGGTGTAAAGGAGAAGAAAAATCCCATACAACACCTCCCAAGAGACAACAGGGCTCTTTATTCTCTCTTTATTCTCAGGTCTCCCAAGACACAGGTGACCAATGAAGTATATGAGCTGGGCCCTTGTGGCTTCTTTGGTCAAGTTTATACAGCAAAGTGTGGGATTCCTAAAAGCACCCTCACTCATGATACCTAATGCAAGTCCAGGGTCCCCACGACTACCGAAGTTTTGACAAATCACTTCAAGAACTCATTAAACCCACTGAAAGCTGATGCCCTTACCATTACAGCTTACTACAGCAAAACGGTACAGAGTGAAGCAGCCTAGGGCAGAGACACACATGGCTGGGCCCAGGAGAGTTCCAAAAATGGAACTCCCAGTGGGGTGAGGTAGACAGTGCTTACTGCTCTCAGCTATAGGGCATACGGATCACACAGTGTTGCGAGCTAGGCAGTCTCTTCTGAGTCCAGGTGTCCAAATGTTTGTCTTGGAGCTCACTCACATGGACAAGGCCAACTATTGACTTCACTAACCTCAGTCTCCACTCCTTCCAGGGCAGCCCCCACCATAAATCACATGATTAGCACACACCACCTAGCATAGCCCAAAGGCCCTCTAGTAAACAAGTCCGGCAGGACAAGCCAGGGTCTTAGCAGTTACCTCCAAAGAGCTACAAGCAAAGGCCCAACCTCCTTTGGGGAAAGGTTAATCCTTTACTGCACACCACATCATGCCACATTGTACACAGAACTTCTCTGTACCCCCCTCACCTTAGGTCTCCCCAAATCTCCTCTATCGCCAAAGACAGCACCAACAAACACCTGGGCAATCAAGTCGCTGCTGCCCTAGGCCAGGCCACTCTCCTTTCCCATTTGCTCCATTTCAGCCTAGTATCCTGCCTCCACTCTTATCACCTCGCAAGCCAATTTCTACATGGGATAGAATTCAAACCATTCCTTTTCTGCCTACGCCCAACCTTTCTAAGCCCACCAAGACACACATTCACACTTAGGATAAAAATCAAAAAGTCTTTTTTCTGGTTTGCAGATCCCTAAAGGACCACTGACCTCCTCTCAGTTCAAGTCCACTTTGCTCTTCCCATTGACAACTTTGCTGTCGCCACTCAGACCTTTCTTCTCTTCTTCAAACAAACCCAGCTCATGTCATCCTAAGGCCTTCACACTGCCTGTTTCCTTTATAGTGGATCCTATGTCCTCCACCTTCCCAAAGTTTCTCAGGATTCATATCTAAGCTAAATCTTCCCTGGCTACTCAATCCCCAAGAGTCCCCCAAACATCCTCAAACATGCTGCCCTTTCACAATAATATCCATTGTGCGTAACTACAGGCATTATTGTTCTGATTTGATATTTTATTATTTCTTTGTTCTCTGCCTCCCACTAGAAAACTGTAACCTCCATACAAGCCTGGACCAGCCTGTCCATAGGTTCCTAACTCCTAGAAGACAATCTCACACATAGTAGATGCTCAGTGAGTATTTGGTTAACAGACTAAAGTATGCTTTTTTTCATTGTTATTTTTATTGTGTAAACTGTACAGCATGGTGTTTTGATATACATATCCATATTAAAATGACTACTACAGTAAGAAATTTAACACATCCATTGTCTTCCACAGTTATTGCTCTCTCTCTCTCTCTCTCTCCCCACCAACACCATGTTGTATATGATAAAATCATCTAAAGTTTACTCTCTTAGCAAGTTTTCGATATACAGTACAATATTACTAACTGCAGAACTCTAGACAACGTGGAGCTATTGAAATTTCTCAAGCAAGAGCTTAATGACCAAAATTGTGCTTTTAAAGCTTGAACTTGGGTAGAGCTGTCTTCATGGGAATGCAACCTGTGCAGTCACATGGAATCCCAGATGTAGAAGGGCCTTGAACTTGCTTTAATGCACTGCTGTTGCTGTGTTAAAAACTTCAAAAATATTGAATAAGAGGACCTGTGTTCTCATTTTGCATGGGGCCCTATAAATTATGTGGCAAGTCCTTAATTCGGGAAGTAGAAGCTATGAGTAATTAAAATGAAGGAGAATCAGGAAGCAAGAAATAAGAGAAGGGACCATTATAATAACTCAAGTGAGAGCTAATGAAGATAAGAGATGGAGTAGCCCTCCTGATCTTATTAGACTCTGTATCTATTTAGAGATAATAAAGAAATCTTGGGTCTTTAATTCAAGGATATGCTTTGACTCGCTAGCCACAAACTAAACAGAATAACTCCTAAGCAAAGACTTCAGAGGAAGTCTAAAGTCTATGGAAAGCCACTGAACATTTTAGCAGGAATATTACATACTATTCATTCACTAAATATTGAACGATTACAATGTACCAGGCACAGTGATGGGATCAGAAACCTACTGGTAAGCAAAATGCTGTTGCAGTGGGCAGAATTTTGGAAATGGGTATCATTTGGTTATATCATTTGTTTACAATGTGAAATAGCAAACTGAATGAGTATGTAATTGTTTAGGAGAAAAGGGGAGAACAATACTCTTAAACCTGCTTTAAGGATGTGTCACTGAGAAACTGGGATGGTAGCTGAAGAATCTGTTCTAAGATGAATTTAAAACTCATGTCAGGCAATGAACCGTTGTAAAATGCAGGGCTAGCCCTGGGGATTTAAAAGACAGATCAACAAACCTCTAAGAATATAGTGACCTTTGTACTATAGGTCAGCTACAATTTGTCTTTGTTTTTAGCAGCCATAACTGTCAGACAAGAGCCAGCTGTGATGTGGCTGAAAATACAGAAAACCACTTAGGATCACTCCAGTCCACAACAGCTGATCATTAGCTCTTAGCTAGAGCTAAGCAAAAAGAATAGAGCAATTCCCCAGGTAATAACTAGTCCTGCAGCCTTTCCCAACATCACAAAGAACAAATGGATATTTTCTGAGATGGAACACTTCATGGAGACATTCCAACTGACTTCGTCTTTGATTTCCTCCGACTATCTCAAGTTTAAGGCCACTGGCTAAAATGACCCTAAAGACTCTAAAAGAAATCCTTAGCTGTCTTTGGAAGTGAACTGGCTAAATAAGTTCTTGGACTGTACGACTCAACTGGCTGTATGAAGAGGAGAAATCAGCAGAGGAAGCTGAACAGAGCTAACTCAGAAACTCAGGGGCTGCAAAATTTGTCATCTCCCAGAAAGTAAAGTGAACACATTGCTCCTATCCCTTGCCCTCCTCTTCCCTTACAAGAATGAAATCTTTTAGCATAGTGATGCACCAAAATTAAGCTTAGGAGGTAGTAGGCATTAACAAAAGAGAGGTGAATTTGTCTGGTAGGTTGCCCATGTTTGTTACTTTTCTATCATTGCTGAGACAAAATACCCAACACCCAAAGGTAAAGGGGAAAGGTTTATTTAGCTCTATAATTCATAGAGGTTCACAATCAGTTGGCTCCAAAACAGAGTGGCACATGGCAGAGGGTCTTCACAGAGGAGAAACATGGTGCATATATAGTAACAAAAGTGACAAGGGACCTTGACCTTAACAGTGTCTTTCTGCCCCTTTTATCCCATCCAGACTACTGGGATTAGGGTGGTGCCAAACCAATCACTCACTTGTAGAGCTTTAGTAATCACACCCTTAACCCCAGCGTCACACATTTCAAATTCAGCCACCTCTGAAAAAGAAAGCCCCACCTCACCCACATGAGGCTTTGTGAGACACCTAAACACAAGCCATGACAGTTCCCTTTTCTGAGGAAGGCAAAAAGACCCACTGTTACCTCCTCAAGATTCAGCCCTCAGGAGCAGAGAGCGGCTTGACCATAAGGGATTCAGCTCTATGATGGCAGAACACAGGTGGTGGAGTGGTGAGCAGGAAGTTGAAGAGGAGACAGAGGAACAAAAACGAAGAAGAAAGGGAAACCTGGAAGGGCTCCCAGGACTCCTGTCTTCAAACAGGTATACACTACCTTTAACTGAAGTGACCCCTGGTTAGGTGTATTGGTCTTACCAAAAGGGATCCATGGCAACATATGAATATTACACCTTGAGTCAACCCTCTCAGCATCAAGGTAATTGGTTCTGAGTGAGACCTGGGCCTGCCTGGCACATAGGTAACCCTGTGTGGCTTTCTGGCTCTGCAGACCACCACCACTTCCCAACCTCTAGACCATTGTAGATGCTGTTCCCCTGCAACCAATTCTCTTCCTCTGAATTAACAACCATTTAGTAATCCTTAAAATACAACTGATGGTTTACCTCCTACTGAAGCTCTCCCTGGCCTTCACAGGAGAGAGGCTCCCTCATCACACTCCTTAAGTGTCTTGTCTTCAACACTACAGAGGTGCTCAGCCCAGCAGCGTGGTCTCCTCTGTGACCCTGCAAACTGCCCAGCAGCAGACCAGATCATCTTCATTTGACATTTCCATCCAAACTACCTCACTCACCCCCACGCAGCTTGACACCTTGTAAGTGTTTAATTGGTGAAAGAAGATCAGAACAAAGGTCTAAAGGCAAAGGCGCTACCACTTCGAGGTCATGCTTTGGAGCCTTGGGGGGGTCCTAGAAGTCACACATTTCATGGTGTTCTGTGAAATTTAGGAAAAGTGGAAGCAGAACCTGAAAAGACCCCATGGTCAATGTTCCTCTTTATAGACTGCACCCCAAGGAAAGAAGATAGTCATGAACAGCCATGAAAAATGGAAAGGCTGTCAAATAAGTTCCTCAAATTGCCCAGGAAATCTTATCATCCATTCATAATACACAATACTAAAAATTTGTGTGCTCTTTTCTATTACTCAATATTTTACCTGTCATTTTACATGGAGCCAGCAAAGGATGGAGACTGTTCCTCTTGGCCTGATAAACAGAAATCCCCAGAGTATCTGAGATAAAAATAAGCCACGAGTCCAAACCACATGAAAGTGACTATCGGAAACTTATGCCAGATGCTACCTTGTTCATGCACTTTTCTCCAGGTTGTGGTGTGTTAACTTTGAATATAATCATTTGCAGAGAAAGGGAACTGTCTTCAAATGCTTGTATTTCATCTTTGATCTAAGTATATAGATTTAGAATTATTATTCTACTCATATTATTGTTCCCATCTGGAAATAATATGAGCAATGTTTATATATAAAGTTTTTTCTATACTTTAAAATATTTTAATGTATAGTATCTCATTGATAGGCGTCAGAGAGTGAGATTAGGGAGCTACATTAAACTATTAATTTAAGGAAACTAGATTCACAGAACTTATGGGAACTACCCAAAATGTAAGGCAGAAAGTGTATGATATGGTCTCCAGATTCCAACATCCTGATAAAACCTTACATTGTTTTTGGCAAAATATATATGGTAAAATTTCCAGATAAGACTCAAGTGTGGCACAGGGGACTAATTTATTGCACTGACTATTTTAAATTCTGCACATGGGCCTACTATGCGATTACATTTCCCTGCTCCTGGAAATTAGGAGTGGCCATGTGACTTGCTTTGATGCGTTAGAGCTTTAAGGGCCAGTGCATAACTTGTGAAACTCTTTTTTCCTCTGCCACAGCAAGCAGCACCCTTAAGGTAGTGGCTACTCCATCTGCCTGGGTTCCAGAGTAAAGATAATGAAGGCCAAATGCCCCTAATGACCCACTGTGGACACAACAACAAAAATAATAAACCCTTGTTTAGTGAGGTGAATTGCTACCACATTACATCCTACCTCACCATGACTGATATACAACTGAAAGGGCTTACACTCAAACTTACACTGAAATGACCAAAAGACTAGAAAAATAGGGGTGAAGTTGCATCTTTCTGGAAGATAGGGAGCATGCTATCCATAGTGTCCCATAGTTTTGGAGAATTTCAGCAAGGTAAGGTTGGGGGGGTAATCAATACACCCTCAAATAAATTAATGTCCTAGATATTTTTATCTTCCCATGCTTAATAGGAACATAGTGATGATATCCTCCCTCACATGCACACCAAAAAAAAAAAAAAGATGATGTTTTGCAAGTTTATGCAGGTTTGGCAAAGGAAGAACCTTAATCGTTGTTGGGACAAGCTGTGGCAAACACGTGTTTTGGTCCATAATATGTGGTTTTGCTCTCCTTAAGAAAACACACAACTTGCACATGAATGAAGAGCAAAGAGCAGCTCACTTCCTAAATGAAGAGTGGTGTGTGATAACTCAAAAACTATGTGCTGCCTCAGAGGGGCGTGGAAAGACTGCCACACTGGACCACCTGCTCTCCAGCCAGAACTCATATGGTTCCAGTATGGAAGACTCTATTTCCTGAGGCAAAACTTTGAAGCATGAAAGCAGAAACACACTTGGCATATTGCTCTTGGCTTTTAAATCACAGAGAATAAAAATAAAAATGACGCCATATGAAATGCTATTCACATTCTGGGTAAGAAGGCTGTCAGAGCCAAGAGGAGCCCATTCATACTGAAAAAGTTTGCCCACCACATGGGGAGTGAAGGGGACAGGAAGTAGGGAGCCTCAAGCAATGAAAAGGACATACAAAGGGTTGGAAACCAAAAAAACAGGAGATAATTCCCATTCCCCATTTAGTGGCTGAATTACCTTTGTGTTAAAGCTCAGGTTTTTAATCAACAAAGATAACAAACCTTCCATTGGACACTGTTATGAAAGCAAAATAAGGTCTGTCCGTGGGAACCATTGACGTTACCAACAGATAATTTATATCGGGAGATCTTTAGGTATGGGGCAGCACTCACTTCTCTGAATAAGTAAGATTTAGATGATGATGGACTTGGCATTCTCAGAGATATCAGCCTCCAGGGGGCAAAATTTTGTCCTGGGGAGTCTGTAATGGATTGAAATGTGTCCCCCAAAACTTCATGACCATATGGAACCTTAGAATGTGTTCTTACTTTAAAACAAAGTCTTTGCAGATACAATTAAACTAAGGTCCAAGGTGACATCACTCTGATTGAGAGTAGCGTATAAATCCAGTGAGACTGTCCTCATAAGAGACAGAAAAGGACACAACAAACACAGAGAAGAAAAGGCAGCTGAATGTGGAGGCAGAGATTAGAGTGATGCAGCCCAGAGCTGAGGAGAATCCACTAGAACTGGAAGAGGTAAGGAAGGATTCTCCCCTGGATCCTCCTGAGGGACCATGGCCCTGCTGACGCTTTTAGCCTCCTAATCCGAAAAAGAATAAATTTCCATTGTTTTAAACCACTCTTATTCCATTTAGTGTAATACTGGAGACTGGATAATTTATAAAGAAAAGAGGCCTATTTCTTACCATTCTGAAGGCTGGGAAGTCCAAGATGGAGGGGATAGATGCGGTGGGGGCCTTCTTACAGAATTATAACATGGCAGAGGGCATCAATGTAAGACAGGCCGGCCTGCAGCTCAGGACTCTCTTTCTCTTCTTATAAAGCCACTAACCAGTCATTGGGCCAGCTTCATGGCCTTGTCTAATTACCGCCCCAAGGCTCCACCTCCAGTCACTATCAACATGAATTTAGGGTCACATTCCCAACACATATATTTTTAGGGGACACATTCAAACCGTAGAAGCCATCCAGTTTGTAGTACCTTGATGTGGCAGCTCTAGGAAGTTAACTAGGAAAATCTACTAGGGAGTGAAAAAAAAAATCTTACTCTTTTTACATAAACTGCAGAAACACAAACAGTACATAAACAGGTATATCTATGGTAGTCAAATCTCGTAAGAAGGGAAAGATCAGGAAAAAAAATGTCTAAATAAACTCCTTACTACAGTCCAATAAATGAAAGACTAAGAAACATTGCTTGAGACTGTGAGGATTCTGGAAGGCATGGAGAATGTATTAGTTGAAAGATACTTTCTACAACTATTAAAACTGCCTATTCTTAGCCGAGCATGTGTGCATACCTGTAATCCCAGCTACTTAGGAAGCCGAGGCAGGAAGATCATAAATAAAAAGGACTGAGGATGTAGCTCAGTGGTAGACTACTTGCCTAGCATGTATGAGGCCCTGGGTTTAATCTCCAGTACTGCATAAGGAGGGGCAGGGGAGAAAGAAAGAGAGAAAGAAAAAGAAAGAAAGAAAGAAAGAAAGAAAGAAAGAAAGAAAGAAAGAAAGAAAGAAAGAAAGAAAGAAAGAAAGAAAGAAAGAAAGAAAGAAAGAAAGAAAGAAAGGAGCTTCCTCTTATCCTCTTTTTTTGGCACTTAAAATAAATATTCCCAATTGTTTCTTTTTGACCTAGACGATATCACAAGTTCCAGAAAAATTGTTTTGCTGTTTACTTGTAATAAGTTTTGCCCCCAAATGAGGGAGAATGGTCTGAAGGGTGCCAATGTTCAGTTTTGTGTCTCCTTACAGTATGTTTCCCTGTTTTGTAGGAGTTACAAGGCAATGCTGGTGCTTCTGGATTTTACCTTTGATCTCTGCAATTGTTAGCTTTGGCTCACAATTTTCACATCCATAGAAAGATGAAAGTAGTTGATTTTTTTCTCCACTAGATTTGGTTGGTTTTTTTCTGATATTTCAAATATATATAGTTAAGAGGAAATTGCAGATTGCTCATTATACCAACCATTCCCGAAAGCAGTGCATTTAGATCATGGTCCTTCAAAGATCATTTGGAAAGCAGCCTCAGAGAGAAAGAGGTTTGTAGAGCCCACTTTGTTTAGGATATTAACAGGAACTCTTTGGTAATCAATGCCAAATGGAGGTCTCTGGAGAGTTCCCAAAGCTACCTAACGCTGCGTATTGAAAGTGTTTGATGTGAGTCTTTTCAAACTCTTCACAGTGAGTCAGAGTGAATGTGATGATGTTGACCTGGTAGATTTTGACAGGAATCACCACCCACTTCCTTTGTAGTAGAATCTTAATCACCGTGATGCCTCTGGAATGCTCCATGTTGAACAGAACTGCCTCCAAATGAGTGTGTGTGGTTGGAGTTACAGTATGTTAAATATGCCATTCCCTCTCATCACAGAGTTTCAGCTGAGAACAATAGGATGAGACCACCAGCGTAGGATGTGCAAGAAGTGGGAAGCAGGCTTTGTGGCACTTGTCACATTGGAGGGAGTGTGAGGACTTGTCACAGAGCCTGGGAGGAGGGCAGTTCTTTAGAAAAGTTTCCATGTGCTGTGGCATTTCTCCTTCCCTTGCCACTGGCAAAGGGGAAAGAGGTAAGAAGTTGTTCTCCTGTTATAACAGCTTCATGAAGCTGAGCTTCATCTCTCGGAGAACTTGGTGGGTGTACTGGAGATTCAAAGAATGAATCTAGAGCTGCCTCATACCTGAAATCATCAAAATGTGAGGTGCTGTCTAGCTGGCCAGGAGGGCCATTGGCAGCAGAGGAAAGGGAGCTTCATGAAAATGGCCTGGACTCGAAAATACTGGGGAGTAAAGATACACATGGGAGTCGCTGACGTGTATCCCTTCTAAGGAAGGGAGGTGGACTCAGTTCACCTGTAGGGCTAAAACTGTCTCATCAGAGGAGATAGAAGGGAGCCACAGTGGCCAGAGGCGGGCCTAGGAAAGTACCACATCGGAGAACTGTAGAGGGAGGGCCCCAGCAAATAGATCTTGAAGAACCAAAGAAAGAGCGCTAGGGAGAAGGGACTGACTTTTGTCCACACCCCGCCTATCACCAGAGGGCACCAACATAATAACAACCATAGCATTGAGGGAAGCATTTTGAGGGGCTCCTTCCCATCTCTTGCTTTCTAGTCCACCCTGGAGAAGCCAGAGCAACAGAGAGGAAGAGGAAAAGCAGACTAGCAAGGAAATACTGAAGACTCCAACTCCACCTCCTTTCCTTACTGCTGGTCTCCTGCTCAACACAGAGCCAAGCTATGGGGGTGAAGAAGCATTAAGTTGATGAAAGACTGAAGGTTGCTACTCAACCAAATGTCTTTGATGCCTGGGAAAATCAAACCACATGTTCCTACCTGAGAGTACTTGGACAGGCATTGGGGGATGCCCAGAATTTCAACAGGACAGAGAAGGACCAGTCAACAGAAATTTAAAGGGACAATAGCAAGAAAAGGTTAAACCTACTCATTTAATAAATTGATGCCGTGAAAAAGTTTGCGTCAAAAGGTTTGCTAGCATAAGCAGGGCCATAAACGATCTCACCTATTATTGACGAGATGATCCAGGGGCCTCAATAGTTTCAGCACAAGGACAGAGTTTGGTTAATAACAATATTTCATATTTGTGACTTTCATATTCTATACTAATTACAGGATTTTCAGAGTGTAGACAACACAGAAATGCCAAGTGAGCTCAATCTGTAAAGACATTCCACATGCTCACCATTACTCATGCTTTATTCCTTCATCACTAGAGGTATGGAGGAGTCACGCAGAGCTTACTTCTTAGTACGCTTTCCTGGAGATACTCAAGGACCCTCTGAAGGAGCCAATTTTGCCCTGCCAGTCCTGAAATTATTTTCATGAGCGCTCTTCTCTTCCTCTGACCCAGAAGAGTTCACCATCCTTGTCCAGTCATGCCACCTTCTGGAAAGCCCCTGTCCCACTACAGTTCTGATCAGCGCTGTGCTCCACCTGCAACATGCTATTTTTAAGAGCAGATGAATGCCAGGAACTCTACCAAGTCACAGGGCACAAGGGACAACCACGGTTAACATTTTGGCTTATGGTAAACACCTCATTTCTGCTGCATACCCTTTAGTAATTTTGCTTTTAACTGATCAAAGGGTGTTTTCCATTCTGATTTGATTCTCAAGTAGCTCTTTCACAAATTGCAGTCTTCCCACACATTACTGGAAAATGTCTAGGCTTTAGTCAAATAACTCATGCACCAAATGGACTTCAACTACTTTGGTCATCCAAGATTTAAGTTCATTGCCTTAAAAAATTTGTGGGTGGCAGTGAGCTACTACCCTATGACTTTGCTATTCAGTTTTGGTGAAAGCATGTCTCATACTAGATTTTACCACATGTAAAGACATCAGTTAGACAGACTTATTAGTAAGTATCTACAAAGCATATAGGACAATCTCACTTGTTTTTAGGTCCTCTGAACTCACCTTGGATGAAAGATTAACCAGAGGTAGACACCACAATATTTCAGAGGCAGAATTCTGTCACTCTTACTGTCCACAGAAAGACTCCAAAATTGTCCCCTTTGTAGCACACTCCAGCACTTCTCAGAGACCAAGTTTTGGGTGCTGTCACCAAGAGAATAGCTATAGCACTTCGTAGAGTAGTAACTGTCCCTAAAATATAGCTGACTGTTATGGCTTGTGTTCAGATGTCCCTCCAAACCCTTGTGCTTTTTCAGAAGTGGCTGTATCTATAGTGTGTTACTGATTCATGGCGCAATATTAGGCCCGAGGGCACTAGGATCAAGGGTGTGAGTGCTACTCACCCTAAACAGCCTGAATAAGATAAAAGGGGCAGGAAGGTGCCATTAAGGTCTCTTGTTGCTTTTGCAGACTTCCACTACCATTAACTGTTGCCCCTCTGTCACCCTTGGAGCCAGCTGATTATGGTCTGAAACCTTTATGAACTGTAAGCCAAATAAACCTGTCCCCCTTTAACTTTAGGAGTTGGGTATTTAGTCTCAGCAAGGATAGAAAAGTAACTGAGACACCGACCCACACATCAAGAAAAGCTTTTATTCCAATCAGATGAGCCTATACCTAACATTTGTTATGCAGATTAGAGAAAAAAATTCCATCCCAGAAAACCCATTTCTGATCTTTATCATGTTAATGAAATCTTTAATGATGACTGAGAGGCAGGCGGATTGAAGACTTCAGCAGCCGCCTTTGGAGGATGATCTTTTTGGTTCATTGCAAGCTAATCACCTCTTCAGTGTAAATTGTTGGTGGGACAATTGACAGCACACTAGCTCACACTAACATGCGTGCATACACACACGCATTCACACACCTGTAACTATGCTCGAGGTAAATTACAGACGTCACAACAATATCCAGATAGAAAAGAATATCTGTCCAAAATAGCTATTTTGATATTGCTCTTTATAATGGACGTTCACGATATTAAGTAGAAAACAGGTTTAAATAATGTAACAATTATGAAATGTGTTGATTTTATTTTTATGAGCTCAACCTTTCTATTTTTTTTTTTAACTTGGGAAACATAAAAAGTATGAATAAGACTTGGCCAGGATCCCACAGAAAACTACTATCAACTTCTAGCAGTTTTCTGTATGCTCACACATACAGACATGTACTTTATTTTTTTAAGCTGGATAATCCTGATATAATTGGATAATCTTCATAGTATAACATTAGACTAAGATTTCCACTGATAATGGCCTAAGACCAAACAATTTTTCTAAGGATCTCTTTTCATCAGTTGCTTGCATTGACATTCCTGGCAACAGAAACTGTTTCGCACACATGCTTCTACTAAAGCACACCTTTGCCTGTGCTATAGTTGGGACATTGTTTTTATACTCAAAGGCTGAGATCAACAAAGTCTCTCTATGAAATACAATTTTAACAGCTGAGTCTATGTCATGGTTTAGATCTAAAATGTTCCACAAAACCTCCTCTGTTCAGAGGGGGTGCTTTTGGCTCTCTTCAAATTCACCTCCAGCCACAATCTCGGTGTGTTTGTCTTTTGCAGTGAATCTAAGGGCCCACTTCAACTCTGGCTGTCTCATATCCTCCCCGTCTTGGCCCCCGCCAAGAGATAGCCCTAAATTCCATTAGGGGAAAAGACATGAAGATCAAAAAAAAAAAAAAAAAAAAGAAAAAAACATCATGAAAAGGTAAAAGGTCCCAATGATAAATG